>NW_024355008.1:6232722-6441039 GCF_902729225.1 Pteropus medius
TTTTTTTTTTTTTTTTTTTTTTTTTTTTTTTTTTTTTTTTTTTTTTTTTTTTTTTTTTTTTTTTGTGAGTGGGGTACTATGGGAAACAGCAAGAGATTTTTCTCTGGAAAGTGGCTCAAATTTAGGAATTCCCTTTTTCACAGAATTTGTGACACCAAGAAAGAATTGGTTTACCCTGACCTCAGAAAATTTTCTAGCTCTTCTCATTAAAAGGGAGAGCTAGGCTCATAAAATGAGATTGAAATATAAAACCATCTTTCCACATATCCACCCACTCATTTAACCACACTCATTTGCAAAGTCTCTCACTTCACTAGCAATCATTGAAATCTTAACTATAGAGTGGTTGAGCAAGGCTGTGGGATGGTGGCATTTAGATTTGCAAGACTCTAAGACTGCTGTCCTAAGGGAAATAACAGTGCTAAAGCACCAAATTGGATCATATGACTCTTTAAGACTTCAAGGAGGGAATATACCAAAATGGCATGGTTCAAAAAGGGCATAGCTTACTAGGCTAATTTACTTTTCCTTTGTTGGATGACTAGTGCAGCTGGTAGATTTTGAGCAATCAGCTAAACTTAGAATTGTGGTCAGCGGACAGACGCACTCTGCTTAAAGTCTTGGCTGTGAGTCCAGATCCACATTGGAATAAATTGTCTAAGCTTTAACTACACAGAAAATTGGGCAACCATCCATATACGTTTAGAACAGAATTGGAAGAATCCTTGAGGTTTTCTAATCTAACTGCCCACCCAGTGAAGGAATCATCGCTAACGCAGACTTGATGAATGGTATAAATCAGTTTCTGCTTGAGTGGACTGAAAGTTTAGCTCCCTGAGCCACTGTTGGGATTAGAGAAGGGTTTCATATTAGGGAGCTGGTATCTGTCTTGCTGTTGGGTCTTACATGGCCCTAAGACTGTCAATCTAAAGAAGAAAGTGTTTACTTCCTTTTCATGTGATAAACTTTCAAATACTTGATGGCAAAAAACACAATAATTAAATCTTAATAAACTACAGAAACAAGAAAACTTGAGAAGCAGAATAAATGCTAGCACAAACATCTACATTAAGTGTATCAAAGACTATGTTTGCTTTTTTTTGGAAAGCAAATTACTTTTTTAGAATAGTTTTAGATTTATCGAACAATTGAGAAGAAAGTAGAGTGTTCCTATATATCTCCATATAGTGCATGCCCAGTTATTAACATATTACATTAGTATAGTACATTTATTAAAATTAATAAACCAATATTAATACACTATTATTAACAAAAGTCTATACTTTATTTACGTTTTCTCAGTTTTGACCTAATATCTTTTTCACTTTCAGAATTCCATCCAGGATACCACATCACACATTTAATTGCCATGGCTCCTTAGGCTCCTTTTGGCTGGAAAGTTTTTGAAAATCCTTGATTTTGATGTCCTTGACAGCTTTGATGAGTATTGATCAGATATTTTGTAGTATATCCCTCTTTGGGATTTGTCTGATGATTTTCTCATGGTTAGGCTGGGGTTATGGGTTTTGGGAGAAAAGTCACAGAAGTACCATTTTCATCACATCATATCAAAGGTACATATAATCAACGTGAAATCATCATTGATATTGATCTTGATCATGTGACTTAGGTACTGTTTATCTGTTTTCTCCCCCTGTAAAGTTATTCATTTTTCCCCTTTCCATACTGTATTCTTTGGAAGGAAGTCACTGTGTGCAGTCCACATGTAAGGAGTGAGGAGTTATAATTCTCCTTCTTAGGGTAGACTATTTAGAAAATTTATTTGTAATTCTTCTGAATGAGAGATTTGTCTCTTCACCATTTATTCATTTATTCAATCATATATTTATAACAGTATGGATCATAAATACTTATTTTATATTTTGGATTATAATTGAATATTACTTTATTAATTTTGGTGCTGAAATTGTTCTCGTTTGGGCCATTGGGAACACTTTTGGTTGGCTCTTATGTTCCTTTTATACACCCTCATCAATGTAAGTTGGTTTATGAGAAGTTTTTTCTTCTATTTTGTTTTGTTTTGTTTTAGCAACTCCTTACTTTTTTTGTACTATAAAGTTCTCCAGCAAGATTCTCTTATATATTTAATGTCCCACTCCTAAAATCAGACATTTCCCCAAAGAGACCTTTTTTCCTTTGTTTGTTTTAACAAATTTAAAGGTACTAAGTTAAGCAACTTTACCATGTTGATGGAATCTACACAGGGGTCAGGTAGATGTTAACAAGGAGGAAGAAAGGTGTAGAAGAAACTCTGAAAATAAGAATTCTACCATCTAACAGGAACAGAGATGCTATAATCCTTCAAGGAGATTCCCCCCAAATTTTCTCATGATTTCAGATAGCAGTTCTCCAGATAGGAGAGTACAGCATCCTTCTTTCTAGCCAATGGATCCAATTGTTCCAGCAAATATAGGACATTTACAGTTAAGAGGCCATTTGGTGGTAAGACTTTTTAAAAAATAGATAACTGACAAGCCCATGTTTACCAGATTAGGTGTGCCTGCCAAAGCCTACTGCTGAATTCCCTCTGTGGCCATGCTACATGTGCTTCCAAATTCTCTTCCAGTATCTTAAAATAGAAGAAAGACAAATTGCGGTGGAATAAATGCCTGACTATTGGTCTAGAGACCTCATTCTGGTTCTGCCAATTAATATCTGTGTGCCTTTGGACAAGTCACTAAATTTGTTATCTCATTTATAAAACAGATGGATCATTAAATAAGGTTGGAGGTCAGTCAAGCTTTTAATGATTTTCTGCTGGTGAAGCCTGTCTTCAGTAACGTTAGTTCTTGACTCTGCCTTGTTTTTTTTTTTAATTAAAGGAGGAAAGAAATTTATTATTTTCGAGGAATAACTGCTTATTCAATTCTGTCTAATGAAATTCAGTTCAATACAACAAATACTGAGATTTCGTTAAGTGCTTTCAACAGCCCACTACAGCCATTAAAAAAAAAGCCAGAAGGCTTAGGTTGGATGACTGTGGACTACTGAGAACTGAACAAGATAGTGGCCTCTATCCACGTGACTATGACCAGCATTACCATCATCTTAAATATGTTGGCCATGGTCTTAGGAGTGCACCAAGCTGTTGTAGACTTAGCAAATACTTTTTTTCAGTCTACCCCTGGCCACTGAGTCACACGATCAATTTGCCTTCACATGAGAGGAGCAACAATGAAGGTTTTAAGTACTTTTCCAGGACTACATTCATAGCCCACAGTATGTCATGGGATGGTAGCCCAAGAACTGTCTCTATTCTTCTTCCCCACATTAGTAAAATGTGCCTATTATATTTGTAACATAATGTTAACACATGAAGATTTGCTTCTTCTGCAGGACACTCTTTTGCAGACTTTGTTGGAACATCTGCAAGGGAGAAGATGGGTGGTGAACCCATGGAAAATTTAAGTCCCAAGCACCACTGTAAAGTTTTGGGGAGTCATTTGTTCAAGTAACACACAAGTTGTCCCAGAAACTGTGATTGTAAGGTACAAGCCTATCTAGCCCCTACGAACATGAAAGAGGTGCAAACCTTTGTAAAGATTTGTGGGATTAGAGGACTTTTCTTTCTTACCTGGCATAGTGCCTTCATCCCTTATACCACCTGGGACTGTGTGGGACTGAAGATCAGAGTGGCAAGCCACCTTTGAGAAGGCAAAGATGTCAGTGAAGCAGATTAAAGCTCTGGGTATCTACCAAGCATGGCTACCATTTGAGTTAGATGTGTCTGTGACTCCGGAAGTTATGGCCTGGGCACTGTGGCAGAAACAATGGAAAGAGGAAGTACTCCCAACATTTTGGTCCCAGCTCTGCAAGGGGGCTGAAACCCAATATACCTCCGTAGAGCAACAGTTTCTAGCAGTGTACAAAGTGCTCCTCCAAGTAGAGCCTCTCATGAAGGAGCAGCATATCATGGTAAGAACTCTCCTTTCTATCAAAGGGTGGGCGGTTTGAGTATATGTTCCATTGACCCACCTCTGCCATGGCTCAGACTTTCACTTTGACTAATTGGCATGCCTATTTGCAGCAGAAGAACACCTGGTTTGCCAGCTCACTGTCTCCAGAAATGTGGGTGCTACTAGGCCTTGTAGCATACGTAGATCCTACAAATGCCCCTGTCTCTATTCTGGAACAGAGGCAGATCCTGTGGCCTATAGAAGGGAAGTGGGGGAAATTCCCACTGATGCCTGGTATATGGATAAGTCTAGTTAGGACAACCCATTCATCATTCAGCCCAAAATTGACACCATCTTGCTGGAAACAAGAAGGAGCCACAGCAGGCAATGAGTGGGGCTCAGAGCATTTGTCTAGTGATCACTCAGGAATCCTGGCTGTTAACCCTTTGCACAGACAGTTGGGCTGTTCTAAAGAGGTTAATTTAACTCCATGGCTTGGACCAAGGGGTGGATAATTATACTTAAGCCCTTGTGGGGTCAGGACATGTGGGAAAACATTTCGCATTGCCTGCAAGAGCCTGAGGCAGCCCCCACTGTCTTCCATGTCCCAGCTCATAAGGCACTGACTCCCCCTGGCAATCAGGAAGCTGGTGCCTTAGCTTGCATACAAACTCTAGCAACTGAACCTTTAGTACATATGGCAGATTAAATACATGGAAAGAGTAGCCACTGTAGTGTCCAGGTGGGATGATGTATTGCCAAGGATGCCAGATTGCTCTTGAAATACAGTAAATTGGTTGATGCAGTGTCAACATGACCTGTGGGTTCTAAACAATGCCCAAGGCAACTGCCAAAGGCATCTAGGGCAATCCACTGGAGTTGTTCCCAAACACTGAAGAATTGGCAAATTGATTATTTTGGCCTCCTCTCTCCAAGTGAGGTTTCTAAATATTCCTTGATTTGTGTGGACACTGCATCTGTCCTAACTCAAGCTTTCCTCAGTCACCACGCAAACCAGGCTGCCACCATTAGAGGACTAGAGGAAGCTGAGTACCATGTAAGGATATCCTCCTCAAATAGACTGTGATCAGGGGTCACATTTCAAAGGTCATGATGTGCCAGACTGGGCAAAATGATATGACATTGAATGGAGGCTCCATCTCCCCTATAATCTGCAAGTAGCAGTGTTGGTAGAAAGAAAAAATGGACTATTAATGCAGCAGATTAAATTACTAACAGGGAAAACCACCTTGGCTATGTGAACTAAAGTACTGTCCCATGTTTTAATACGTTTGAATGAACAACCAGAAGGACCTGTTGCCCCATATCCCAGACTAGGGACCTCTGCAGAGACACTCAACACTGTAAAAATATTGATGTCAAAGCAGATTTGCCCTGACTCTCACTGTGGATCAACATGCTATGCTGCTGAGAACACCAAGCCCCATCATGCCTGGGAAAGGCGTCATCTACTAGAATTTGCAATGGGACATCTGAGAAGGATGGGTGAGTTACTTCACACCCGTGGATGAGGGGGAACTACTCAGTTTCCACTGCAAGCCAGGCCTGTTGAAATGCACTATGCATAGAATGGAATACGCACCTATGAAAGAGGAGTCTGGCTTATTCTCTCCCAGTTTGTCTCCTCATACCTGACAGTGTTGCCTCCCACAGTCAACATGTATGGTATGCACAACCAGGTTAAGTTCCTAAAGTTGCAGCCAGAGTAACACCTAAGGATTGGATCATGAGTGTAATTTTTGTAGAAAGAGAAGACTTCCCAGAGAAATTTTTACCAGTTATCCATCTTTTTGACCTTACACTTCTGTTGTGCAGTGTCTACTCACAGATTGTGCACCTGATGAAAATACCTTTCTAAGGTGGGCCCATTTGTATGCTGCAAAGGAATCAATCCAACTGTTGGGTATGAGGGCAGCTGCCCCTCTAACTTGTCAGGATTGCCAAGGAGGATATTACTATTTCAGAGAGGGGACTGGAAGGCCCTATAGCTGTATATTAAGGAAGAACAAGCGAGAACTAATACTCTCAATTCTTCTGATATCATCAGTACTGATCCAGTATTGATGATAACAGTGTACCTGTGGCATATACTATCAATAACACTGGGTATGGATATTCTTTTTATGTCAAACAAACTACACATGCAGCTTGTCCAACTGCTTACTGGAAAGATCCTTAAAATACCATCATCAGAGCCATGAGTTTCTATGCTCAGATTTGGGATGGATTCATAATCCTAGTTTATGGACATCTGAATATCTGGGCGTCCATATGTAAGGAACAAAAAAAAAATCATTCTAAATAGAACCAACTCAATTGCATCAGGAATATGGGATGAATATAAACGAAATTGTGTAGACATTCTGTCACATAAAGGATAGTAACTGGTTTGGCACTGACTGGTGAAAGAGACTCCCTGGATATATAACAAATCTCTGGCCTTGGCTTCTACCAGGATGATTGGGACACGGCAACCTGGGCATTCCCAAGGCACAGGAGAGAATCTGCCCTCTCAAGTCCAGATAGGCATATTCTGTTTTTCACTGGTACAATTATTTGGCCATTGTCTTTGTCCCCTCCATGGGTCTGGGGGATGGAATAGCATACATAGAAATCCTTACTAAATTCACCCAAGAAACCTTAAGTGATAGTTGACAAAGTCTCTCTTTACTGAACACTGAGCTATCTCTAATGAGAAAAGTTGTTTTCCAAATTAAGATGGCCTTGGACATTATGACTACCTCATAAGGAGGCATCTATGCCGTTATCAAAACAGAACGTTGTGTGTTTATACATGATATGGTTGCTAATGTATCATCTTCATTAAATCGCATGAGGAGGACACAAATTAATGCCCTGAGTGAGCCAACCACCAGGCTAGGGGACTTGACGAATTGGTGGTTTGGATCATGAAGCTCTTGGTGGAAAATATGACTTATTTTTGTAATTATTACCTTGATATGTGTTTTCTCTTGCACGTGCCTATATTGTTGCTGTGATGTCTGCCTCCAGTGCAGCCAGATAGCTACCAAATGAGCCACCTCTGTGCTAATGAAACACCTTGCTGACAATACAGAGGAGAGGGCTGTGTAAGATTGTAAGAGCCGGTCACGAGGGGAAGAATATTGGAAAAGGTCATCGAGGGGAAGTGACCGCTTGTTGACTCACAAGCTCCCTCTAGGCAACCGGAGGCTCCTCACCCTTACATATGTCCTTGAAATGGAAGTTCTGCCCACCATTCCAAAAATCTGAGCCATTTTAAAGGACACAAGCTTGAGAGAGCAATGTGTCCTCAAGACTGTTTGGGTGGAATATGGGACCAAACCCAGGTAAAGACTCTATATAAACTCTTAAGATTCTGGCAGATAGATGAGGAGATCTACTCACCTTGCAGCACTCAAGTCTCTCATGTAAATTTTCTTCCTTGTTAAACCTGCTACCTGACAGTCTGGAGTGGCCTGCCTTCCTTCAGTCACTCCTTGCCCTCCATCTAAGGGAGCCAATTTTAGATTTCTCCTGGGAAGCTCCTGCATTTGAGAACCAACAAGTCTTATCTTTAAGTTGTACTTTTAGCCTCAGAAATATAAATATTCAGTATTATTGGAACAAGAAGGCCCTTCAATCAGCTTGTGACTTTGCACAGAAGCCCTGCAAGGAGGACAGCCTGTTATAAGTGATAACATTCTTAATTTACTATAATCTCTGCTTCAATCAGATCATCTGCTACAGCCTAGTGCCCAACATGATAATCAGCTTCTTTAACTGCACTAACTCAGAAATAAAAGGTGGTAAAGTTGAGTTGTTGGCAGTCTTCTCCCAGTCAAGTGCTTGTTTTTAAAATGTCCTGAAGGGCCAGCACCCTGTCCAGAGAATCTCCAAACATGGCTATGCGGTAGAAGCTCAGCATAAGGATTTAAGGAAAAAAAGTTAAAGAAAAAAAAAGAAAAACGCTGATTTTGACTTTGAGAAAACTCACAAGCTATTTAAGTATTAAGCTCCGTTAGTCATGCCATAGCCAAAAATGACTGTGGTATTTGTGTTAGACAAATAAAAAAAGATGAATACTTCGTTTCCTGCTGAACAGTGGTTACTACTTTAACTTGTTAAAGTTCTTTTGAGATTATGCTTTTTTTTTTCATCTGTCACTAGACTGATTCTGAATTTATTTTTAAATCAAGAAAAGAGTTGAGTTTCTTTCTCTGTGGACTGAGTAATAATACTAAATCGCATATTCTGTTTTTATTTGTTTGTTTGTTTTGTTTGTTTTTTAGGGCTCAAGACTTACCTGTACTTTCTAAAATGCTTCTTCTTGACATGTTTCTTTGTTCATTTAAGAACCATTGGCCACTCTTTTGCCTTCCTCACCAAACGCTTATAATTTTGGCACATATTCTATCTTTCTAAATATGGTTGGTCGTCCCACATTCAAGTGTCAATACAGGGGCTATTGGTTATAGTGAAGTCCTGGTATGAGCAGTTCTAGACTGAAATTGTAGACTAATCTATACGTTCTTGTCATTCTTTCCTCAGCCAGCCTTCTCTCTTCCTTTAGCTAAATAACCGTGAAAGTCTGAACAGTTTAAATAGCATCAAAGCTTGGCAACATGGACTGGAGACATGACTTTTAAGCAAAACAACTATTCTTTTTGAGTGGGTAGTGGTGGGTTGAAGACTGAAGAATCAAGGAGTAGAACGAGAATGGGCAGTGCTAAAGAGAGATAAATTGTTTTCCTTTCTGACTCAATATTCTCCTCTAATCAGTGTATGGCACAAACTTCTTTCTGAAATATGTCACCAAGAAATATGATCAGTTTGCCAGTGTCACACTAGATTTATTTGTTTCTCTCTATTATGGCATCTTTCCAGTTTCTGAGATATAAATTAATATATAGTCTTAAACTTGGTTCTCTTGACACTTCTTTAGTATAGGCAACAAAGAGAGAGGGGTGGAAATTTGTGAAGAGAATCATCTTCAGCAGATGTACAGGTACAGGATCAACCAACAAATCCATATTTATGAAATAGTTACCTGCAAGTCTGACCTGTGGTGGTGTATAAGATCGTCCCAGATCTCAAGAAACTCAACATATAATCAGAAAAACTGTTGAAAAGCTTTCATCCCAGTTAAAGGCCAGCTAATAAGACTGAAGTTGTCTTTTACTCCTTTGTCACTTGTCATACTGCTGTTATTTACTATAAGATATTTATTTTCCTCTATTTATTTTTTGGAATAAATAATGTATGTAGCTGGTAAAAATTAAAAATGTGCTAAGGAATATACAAAGAAAACAACTCTCTTTCTCACTTCATTTCCTCAGCGATCCTGATCCCCCCAATTTCAGAGGACAATTTGTGAATATAAACATTATAAATATGTATATGCATATATGTGTGTATAAATAAATATGCACACACAATGTCTTGTCTTGAACTTGGCTTTAAAAAAATATATATATATTAAACTATGTATCTTAGAGATAGTCTTCATGAGTACATATAATTCTATCTCAGTTTTTTTGAAAAAGGCTATTTAGACCTTTAATATGTGGATCACAACTATTTATTTAATCAGTTTTCTAATAAAGAACATTCAGATTACTGTCAATTGTGATTTTAAATTACAATACAATGAATTTATCTCCATATCTGTCATTTTCGGGAGTTTTTTACTAAGATAAATTTCTAAAAGTGAGATTATTGGGGTAAAGGGTATATACATATTACATTTTTATAGATTATGCTAATTTTATTTCCATAGAGGCATAAAAACTATACTCCCTCTAGTAATGTAAGAGAACTTCTTTCCCCAAGTTCTTAATAATACAGAATGTTATTAAACTTGTTTATCTTTATCTCCTAAATGAAAAATGTTATATCTATGTAGCTTTTAATTTGTATTTCTCTTATGAGTAGGATTGAGGTACTTTCCTGTGTTTAGAAACTAAGCTTCTTTTCTGTAAACATTAGTCATCTTTTGCTCCTTTTGCTGAGTTGTTAATATAGCTTTACATATGCACAGGGGCTCGTTATATATTAAATAATTTAGCTATTTTTTTTTCTATAACATAAATTGCAAATAATTTTTCTTGTTTTTATTTGTCTATGATTTTATTTGTGGATGTTCTTCAAAAAAAGTTTAAGTAGATAATTAAATTTATTATTTTTTAAATGATTTCTGGGCTTTGTTTCATATTAAAATAGGCCTTATTTAATCTAAAAATGTCCAACATTATTCCATTATTTTATGTTTCAATTTTTGAAGGTTTAAATTTTTGATATAACTGGAATTTATGTATTTTTTTGAGATGACTACCTAGTTGTCTCAACATGTCTTAAAGTAAGTGCCGCATTTATCATGTACTAAAGTCTCATATATATTGAAATCTATTTCTGTATTTTGTATTTTATTCTAGTAATCTGTTTATTTGTATATCAAGTACTGCACTGCTTTAATTCTAACAACTTTATAGTATGATTTAGTTTTCTTCTTTTCATAATTAATTGGCTATTCCTACTTATGTACTAAGTAAACTATAAAATCAACTTGTATGCTTTAAAAAACATTTTCTTTTTATTTGTGTTAGGAGAAGTGGGCTTGTCTAGACTTTTTAAATAAAAGGCTTTTACTAGAAGAAGACTAGCATGACATATATAATATAACTCATTTTAATGTCATTTAAACTTCCTATCATAGAACATGGTATAAATTTCTATGTGTTAAAATATTATATGTCTTTCATTTGTATTTTAACATTCCATTCATAAATCTTATGTATTCTTTCCTAAATTTATTTATATATTTTTAATCTTTTTGGTTGTTATGAATCTTTTCTTTCAATATATAATTTAAGTGGTTGTTGCAGTATATGATAATTATCGAATCCTTTATATTAATTTTTCCTTACCACTTTACTTAATTCTTTTACCATTAATAACAGTTATTAAATTTATTTTTTCTTCTAAGTAAACAATCATCTAAATAAGTAATTTTATCTCTGTTTTTTCAATTTTTGTAAGTCCCTTTTGTCTCCTGCTTAATTTCATTCACTAGTAATTAGGAAACAAAGTTAAATGGAAGTAGTAATAAAATCCATGATACTTTGTTACTGATCATAATTGAAAGGTTTCTAAAGTTTTTAAATAAACAGTGAATGTCAGATTTTATCAAATAACTTTTTCTCATCTATGGAGAGGGTCAATTTTCTTTATTCTATTAATATTTTGAATTATATTAATAGATTTTAATATTGAACCACAAACATATGTTTGGCCATTATAGTGTTTCATTCTTCACTTCTAGATTCTGTTTGCCGATTTTCAGCTGGAGATTTTTGTTTGGTATTTGCAAATATGAGTTTAGTTATTTTCTTTTGTTCTTTCTTTTCTTTTGGCTTTCTTTGTCAAGCTTTGGTATTACTGTTATAGAAGTTTCATAACACATTAGAAGATTTCCTTTTTGCTTGTGATATATAGCATACATTTAACATTTTAAAATTTACTTTTAAATTAATGCAGTCACTCCTCAGTGGGAGAAATCTTGGTTTTAACAACTTTGGTATATTCTCAATCTTCCCAAGAAGTGATCTGAATCATAAGGATATTGAGAGTCCTAGAGACAGAGTGTGATAAAGAAGAATAGGGGGATATGAGAGATGACGGTGGCAGGCACCACTTAGTTGCTAACATAGCCTAGTTCTGGTCCTGCAACAAACATTCAGCTCTGTGTAATAGTCATAATGGAGCAATTACATATTTGCTCTGATGAGTATCTGAATTGTACACTTTGTAAGGTACACTTTGTTCTGATCCATATTTGAATTGTATACTTTGTGAGGTAGCTAAATACTCCTTTTTATTTATTTATTTATTTATTTATTTATTTATTTATTTATTTATTTATTTATATTCGACAAGTGCATATTGAGCATCTGATATACACTAGGAACTCTGCTAAGTGCTGGACTATAGAAAAAATGTTATAAATCAGTGAATGCAACACTAATAGCCTAACATGTTGAATTAAAAATAGTGTACACAATCTTTATTACAGCACTTAGAATGAGAATAAGAGTATTTAGAGATATGAGTAGAAAGTGCCAGGCAGTAAGTCACTTTCATCCCAAGAGATTTGACTACCCACTGCAGATATGCTTCAGAGCATTACTAATGTAGTGATTAATCCAATAATTTCTGATTTCTCCCAAGTGAGAAAAAGGTAGCATGGAAGCAGATATAGGATAAGTTTTCTTCAATTCAAATGTATCTAAGATAAGAGAAAACACACATTTTATGGATTTTCCATTTAGAGAGTGTGTGCGTGTGTGCATGTTTTACTTTCCTGTTGGCTTCTCCTCATATGGTTGATAATGGAGTCTTGGGTTGAGAAGAAAAGAAGACAAGTAGCCTGGTAATTTATTACTCCTCTGCTCCAAATTTCCTCAATCCAACATTTGTGCATTATTTCTTTTTTTAAAATTAATTTGTTTGTTTATTTGTTTACATTAGATATAATTGACATATAACAGTGTATGTTTCGGGTATACAGTATAATGGTTCAATATTTATATATATTGTAAAATAATAACCACAATAAGTCTAATTAATAGCTATCATCAGATATAGTTACAATTTCTTGTGATGAGAACTATTAAGATGTACTCTCTAAGAAATTTTCAAATATACTATTAACTATAGTCACCATGCTGTACATTACATCCCCAGGACGTATTTATTTTATAACTTGAAGTTTGTACCTTTTGATCCACTCACCCATACCTATTCTGTCCAGCTTCCACTCCACTCTCAGCCTCTGGCACCTACCAATATATGAGTTTGTGTCTTGTTTGTTTGTTTGTTTTAGATTCCACATATAAGTGAGATCATATGGTATTTGTCTTTCTCTGTCTGACATATTTCATTTAGCATAATGCCTTCGAGGTCCATCGTTGTTGTTGAAATGGCAAAATTTCCTTCTTTTTTAGGGCAATTAATATTTCAGGGTATATATATATATATATATATATATACCACATTTTCTTTATTCATCTATCAGTGGACACTTACATTCCTTCCATGTCTTGGCTATTGTATATTTTTTAAATGCTCAGTGGTGACCATTTAGTTAAAAGACTTTAATTAGCAACATTCATTTATTTGAATAGGAGTTTGATATAGTTTTGGAAGATAATAATGACATTGCTTGAGCAGTCATAAACTTTGATTAAAGATGTACTGTATACCATATAGATGTACATGTATCATACACACTGTTTTAACAGACTCAGGTTAGACAATTATGTAAATTCTTTTCCAGTAGAGAAATTCTAAAGAAGTCTCTTTGGGAACATTAACATTCTAGAAACCCTGGTTTATTTTTGCCCTCTAACTTTCAACACCAAAATTGTTTATTGCTTTAAAAGAAATGGAATATATAATAAACAACCTGTTATAACTTCAAGCCAAACCGTTTTCACATAATATGTCATGATATACTTGGAATTAAGGGCCTGCCTTATAACTAACAAATATTTCTGTGTTGCAGTGTTCTTTCTCACTCAGAAATTTCCATGCATTGTCTGCATCTACAAAAGCTAATGGTGGGATGAAATTCTTTCTGTAGAAAAAAGTTGCTGTATAGAAAGTCTTCTAGGGACTTGGGTGGCAGGAAGGGAATCTGGCATAGCTTTTTCCCTCAGTGAATATTTAAAGAAATACTCGCTTTAATCCTCTAAACTTGTCTCAGCTATGGTGAAACAAAAAGTGAAAGTGAAAAAGACTGGAAGAAAAATTTTTCCTTCAAAAGAAGAAAATTACTCATCTGTTTTCTCTACAATCTCAAATTACCAAGATACCAAATTAAATTAGAGCTACACATTTTCTCTTGATTTTCCATTTATTGTTTTTTCTATCAGCATGTGGCAAATTTCAACAGGAACATAAACACTATTTAAAAATTATAAAAAATTTTAAAAACATACTCAGGTTGTGCCCCAGGTACAGCAAGACTATTGATACACCAAAAGTAGTTAATTTAGAATCATTTTTATTTTTGGTTGATAATATGCTATCCTGGTGATGTTCTAATTTAAGATAGCATTAGCTTCTAAGGAAGAAATGACAGTATAAATGGAGACCTGAAGGATTTTACCAAAAACAAAAGAACAAAGCTGTGTTTGTGACTGCCTCAAGATGTACCAGTGTCTCCTCTGTGATAGACAAGTCTGAATTCATATTTATTTAAGACTCAGTTGTATTATCTTTACTGACTAAAAGGAATCTGAAGTACTTGATAAGGGAAGAAAAAACAAGTAGCCTTTCCTTATCAGGACAATTTTGTTAACTTGCCAGAGAGCAAATGGATGAAGGTGAGTGGTATTGCAGGAAGATGCAAAGACTTCTATGATGGTACATGACATACTCAGAGACAAAACTTGTTAAAAGTACTTAAATATACAGTGGTGTCTCCATTATCTCTGTTTCTCAAAAAGTCACTAGCCCAGTGCCTTTTTTACACAGAATCATTCTTAATGCTGCTGACTATAAAAATACATGTTAGGTTGTTAAGAAGGAATGGGGTATTTCACATAAAATACTATTACACATAACTGAAATTTAACTGCTTATTAGACAATGTAATTAAAAATTTTCTGATGTAGTTTTTTAAAAAATGATTAAATTCTTTATTTATATCTTTATGTTATTTCTTAACCACTCAATGATTCAACATTATGTTGGTCATCGAATATAACTGTACTCTCATGGATGCTGAAACACATCATCCATGAGATATGTCTTTTCCCTTCACTAAATGACACCGTATTCCTTGACTTTATTTGTTTTTAAATTTGCTATTTTTTCTCTCTTATTATTCCTTCTTGCTGTTATTAAATTGTATGCTTATAGAAGTCAGGATTGGCTAGGTGATATTTCAAGGGGCTCAGGCAGTACTTCTTCCAGTGTTCCAAGAAGCAGAGAGAAGTGCTTATCAGTGAGAAGTTGCGATGTATTCCACAATGATCCTCTACTAGACTTTAAACTAGAAATGCCTCTCAACTACCTGTGAATGAACATGGTTTTTGGTGTAGAGTAGGCTCTAGCTAAACATTTGAAAAATAAATAAATAAAAGATGACCCTACCATTTTTTGAGTACAATGTGAGTGTGATGTTATGTACTACAGATTGTGCACATGATTGCATTTAATTTCTACAACATCTTGTAAGAGAGATGTTATTATTTTCACTTTACAAAGTAGGAAATTGAATATCATGAAGATTGAGTCACATTCACCCATGAAGAAGTAATGTTAAGATTTCAACTTATCCAAGTTCAATGTCATATTTGCTGGTTCTACAGTCCTACAGTCTTGTCCTCCCATCCATCTGAATTCATCTTATCTGCTATGTCTGAGAAACCAGACAACCTGTGAAAACATGAGTACATCATTTTATACTTTGCTTATTTTCTAGTTCTCAGCTATATTCCAGATAGTAGGAATTCATAAATATATTTTACCATTTTTTAGATATGGCCCAAGCCATAAAATAGACTGATAAAATTCATTCTATATCTACATAAACAGTATTTGAAGATTATTTGTGTTCAAATAGAACTGCTTTAAGAAAACTTGAAATTTCTATTAAAATAAAAATATTTTGATTATTTTTACCATTTCCCTTTACTTTTACTTTGATTTGTAGAGTTTGATTTGCACTCAATGTTTTCAAAAACATATTTCTGCACACACAAAGTATGATAAAGGCTCATGATAATGGCCTTTAAAAGCAATGTTCCTTATAAATATACAATTATTAAATTTTTATTTCTGAAATATTTTTGGTGATAAAGATGATATATTAGAAAAATAAAAAATGGCAGCCAAATATGCTACATTTCTTAAATGATTAAAAACTTTTTCAATGCAGTATGAAGTTTATTTATTTAAATAAGGACTATCACTGTGAAATTTTGCTAGGCTCTATTTTGCTTCTACCACTATTATTAAACAATGAGGTAAAAGTTAAGAATGACCCTGCTTTCTTTCAATTTAGAAAAACAAAATACCGTTAAAGCAAAGGAGACTATTGGCTACTATCCATTGAAGACGCTCTTAGAATCTGGAGCTGAGCCATTTCAGTCACAATGATAGCAATAGGCTCACTTTTCTAATGTAAGCCAGAGATGGACATACAAGGTGAAAGATTGAAATAGCAGAGGCTTAATGAAATTGATTTCACTTAAGAATAATTTATCTGTTTCAATTACATTAAGGCTCTGATTAGCCCCTACAAAAGTATGTCCTTCCTTCATTCCTGGTGAAGGTCTTATTTTCCTCACAAATGTCTTAATAACTGCATGGGTACATAGGACAAGTCCTAAATCATATTTGAGTTCTCTGGCTGGAGATACTTTTCAGCTGAATTTCAGCGGACAGATATGGTTTTAATCTTAATTTATTAGAAAATTAACACAATTGAATAAGAGAATTGAGGACAATCAATTAACATGAAAGCGAGATAAACTGGCTACGTTTCCAAAGTACGATATTATGAATAAACAAAATATCCTTTAGAAACCAAGAAGAAAGATCTTGCCTAATCCTAGCTAAACTGTGTAAAAAGAAAGGCAGTGTAATCTGACAAGGTGTACAGAAGTTTATTTCAAGGGAGAAAGGTATATAGAAGTTTATTTCAAAGCTGGAACATTAGTTTTAATTGTAATACTTTTCAATTCCCACATTCTTTGTTGCCATCAGTTTCCTAAAATTCATCTTCTTAAAAAAAAAAAAAAAGATTAGTCATACAAAAAACTCGAAGGGTGCATGAGTGAGATTAGCCTAAGCTATACCAGAGTAAGAAACAAAAATCTTTATTAGCATAACCTAATAAAGTTTACTACGATGCAATGACTCTTCTGGGCAGCCCCTATATAAAGAGTGATTTGGAGATTCATCCTGCTTGAATATTTTGTCTGCATCAGCTTTCAGGTGATGAGTTAGAGAAGAAAGAACTTGAGGGAATGCATCAACTCTTAAATTCCTTGGCAGGAAAGTTACATACATCAATCCTGCTCACAGCCTACTTGCCAAAAATTAGTTAAATGATCCCACTTATCTTCAAGGTGCTGAAGAAAACAAAAAATCCCATGAATATTTGGTAAGGGTAAATGTGTCTGCCAGAGAGCCAGTTTTAGAATAACCCAACAAGGAGTTACAATATTTATAACAAGAGAGGCGTAATGAGAGTATTTCATATCTAAAGGATATGTAACCTTTTAAAAAGAAGAAGCATTTTTAGCATCAGAGAAACATGTTCTTCCATCTATCAGTGTTCATATAAAGCATTTGATTCCCAAAACTGTCAGTAAATTGTTAATTTTAAAGAAAAATTGCTGAGCAAGATGTATCTGTCCCTTTTCACAGTCATTAGAGACATCTAGGAGCTTTATTTTTTTATATTTTTCTGCCATTTCACTCCATTTTATACACTTCTTAAAGATTTCATTTAATTTATCACATGTATAAGGAACATTCTCAACATTCTTGTCCTCTAAACCGTATCTCTCACTTTAAATTGAAGTTCAGAGCCCATTTCAGGAGAGCTACTCAGGGGAAATTTCTCTCAATTAACTTCGGCTCATTCTTTGATCTGTGCAATTCCTTTCTTATCACTTTCTGTCAGAATATTTCTTTGTATGTATTCATATTCATTGAATACTAACCCATCTCATCTCTTTTCAAAGACTATAAAATTCTCCAGGCATAAATCAGGTCTAATCTCAACTCTATATTTTCGGTTCCAATTATAGTGCTAAACATCTGTGCGTACTTAGCAAATGTCATTGACCTATTTACAAGGACTTGAAATTCTATGTATAGATTTTGGAATCCCCTGCTTGACTGCATTAAATTCTTTGAATAACTTCCGGTTCTTCAAAAAGTATATTTCAATGGATTAGAAAGAAATCATTTAGCAGCGTCTGTTTTATAGCCGGTTTTCAGCTTTGTAGTAATGAAGGACAAGTTGGAAGACATGTTGATACTCTAAGACACTAATGTATTCACTGGATTTCAAAATGTATTGTAATTCTAAAGAACAAAAGTAATTAACATTAAACAGCAAATAATAAAAAAGGCACTATCTTCAGGAAATAGTGTGTGTAGAATGTAATGGAGAGTTTGGGAAAAGTCTGTTGCCAGGAGAAATGCTCTGTCTGGGTTTATTTTCTAGCTATGGGAGCTTTAACTGCAAATTCTATGGATCTCAAAGTGGGTTCTAACCTGTTTATATTTTGACAATAGTCTATCAAGTTATAACAGAAAAATCTTTTGCCTCACTTACTTGATCCTACTGTATTCCCTTGCTTTGCATACTTTTGTTTCATTCTTGCCTTTCTCCAAGAGGAAAAATAATAAAACAACTTGCATTCTCTGAACCAGTAGTTCTTAACTTTGGCTGAGTATTAGATCACCATGAACATGTTCACAGATACATTCCTTGCCGTACCCCACTCCTCCGAAGATTTTGTTTTAATTAATGCAGGGTAGAGCTGAACATCAGTATTGTATTTTAAGTTTATCCATATTTTTTAAATGTAAGCTGAGTCTGCAGCAATGTTCTAAAGACCCAGCAAAATGTCTGGTTCTTTCACTTGTGATTAGTTGAAGTAGATAAGAATCCTACCCAGAATGAAGCCCATCTATTTCACTTTGACACTTTAGTTTCTGAGAGTAGAGACAAATAAATACAACTGGAATGTGTACAGATAAGTGAAAACAACTGGGATTTCATGAAATCTACTACTCTTCAGATTTACTTGATTATTCGTGTGTGTGTGTGTGCGCATACACATGTGTATGTGTGTACATGCCTGTGTGCATGTTTTGGAAGGTTAGTGAATTTGACAATGACATAGAAAACAGAAATATGTAAGCAAAGCACTTAAAAAGTTGCTAAGATTTACATCAGAAATGAGCAAGTGGCATATTTATCTGTTTTGTCTGACACTATTCACCTTATATGTAGTATTCCTCTGTAAAGAATTAATTCATACAAATTTTTCTCAATTTTAATTTTTCTCTTTTCCCACTATCAGAAAATATCCAAAATGTATTGCAGAAAGTAAAAAGCATTCTTTCTCTATCTGAAGTTTTACATTGTGTATTATCGCTGTGAGTAACTTTCCAAATCTTTCAAGTTTGGGAGGTAACATAAATTATTTCCTTAATATAAAATGATAAGATAATAAGAGTTAATATAAAATTTCAAAGCTGTGATCGGATAAGAATTGCAATTTTAGATGAAGGGCCAGTAACTGAGAATCAAATGAACTATAATATAACATTTTGGAGGAATCTTCTCAAGGCAATGCATTGAGGAAGGTAAGAAACATAGGAGAAATCACCTATTTAAACCCTGAGCTCATTATGAAGTTATAGTTGACTAGGTTCTATTGTCCTTGTGGATTGAAGGTTACTAAGAGGCAAGAAGTCAAGAGACTATGCACCGAGAATCATCAATCAGAAAGAGGTCATTACGCTTAGATATATGAGTATATCAAGCCAGGATGGCAAATCTGAAATCAGGAGACTTAACAATCAGAATGAGATGTTGGGAGCATTGAAGCAGAAGATAGATGATGGTCAGAAGAAAGAGAAAAGGGAGGGTCAGTAACAAGAAGGTGAAGTTATAGGAAGCGGGCAAGAGTGAATATAGGAGACCAACGGCTCTTCTGAGGAGCTCCTATTTAGGTAGCCACTGTGCTGCTGGGCAGAACCAGCAAATAAGCAGAATTGGACAATGAATATACAAGAATGAGCCCTATATTTATACATTACTTTATTCTTTATTCGATAAATATTTATCGTTTGCCTAGTACATAGCAGGCACTATGTTTTGAATCCTAGGCAAGTACAGGTGAACAAAATGGACCTTCTAAACAGCTCTTCTTCTCTATTGTCTATTATGTACCATCAAAAATAACTGAGGATAGAAAATATCTTTTAAGAAAGATTCAGCAATACTTCCCCTCTTGTAGCTTTGAGGAAATCAGGTTCCTCGAGTTTTTTTTTGTTTGTTTGTTTGTTTAAGTTTTTTTAAATGAGTAATGATGCACAATATGTAAACTTTAATGTTTGTGCTCTGTTTGAATTTATATTTACATGAGTGTGCCCAATATCAACATTTCACACTTTTAAATTGTATTGATTTTAAAAGTTTTTCTTGATTTGTATTGTTCCCACTGTTTCTCTCTTGATAATGAGCAACTGAATATGACTGATAAAAAGCCCAGACTTCTCCTCAAATATCCTATCAAAAGAATCTAACCAAATGAGGGCATCACTTTGAGTAGATCTGTCTTTAAGAAGAACTGTCTTTGACAAAGATTACCCAATGGTATTCTCTCCATAGGCAGCGGAAGCCCAGTGACTGCTCAGGCACTCACCAGTGCCAAGGTTTACCAGTAACTGAGGAGGAGCCATATTTTTGTGTCTTTCCTTCTTTCTAACTCCTGACCCTATTATAACTCAGATAATTGGTCTAAAGGTATATGGCAATAAAGCCTATGTGTTATGGAATTTTACTAATTGGCTGTATAAAGCATCATTAGTGCTGCGCTGAAGCTCCAAATACAAGGCTTAAGGTATAGACATACAAAACCTACTGCTTCAGGTGGGCAGAAAATCTATCAATATACTAGCAGAACGTGGGGCAGTCTCATTTCATTTAGGTCTTGTACCACACGATTCTATGAATGGAGTCACATTATGACATTTATAGGTCTAGGTATCATGAAACTCTTACATCATAAAAAAAAAAATTCAAGATTATATTTTTAATTGAGTTGTTATAAAAACAAAGATGTGAATATTATATATTATAAGATTTTCTTCTACCTAAAACTTCACATTTTTTCTTCTGATTTTAAAGGCAGTTAAAACATTCCATGGGCTCCTAAAAGTATGTAAATCCTAGGCTGTCTACCAAATCTAATGAATAAGATGTCCTTGCCTCTGGGTACATGCCACCTCATCCTGTTGGCATCCATTTATTGTGCCACTTAATTTGCCTTTGCTTTTTATTAATGTAAACTCAAACTTTAACTTTACTTTTTGAAATAAAACAGGCAATTTTTTGTTTACAAAGTTATTTCTGAGTTGCAAAAATTACTTCCCTACCCCATGCTTTTAGTAATCTCTGTTTTCCTTTATTCAATCTTGGTTGCCACAATCGAAGAGACAGAAAGTATAAGGAAACTTTTTATTTTTATTTATTTATTTTTTTTTGCATTTGTAATGGTGGAAATCTTGGAAGTAGACATTAATTACTCCAAGTCTGTCAAGTAGATATATTCCCTTTGTTTTTGATTTTCACTGGGTAGTACAAGCCTTTGTTATTTTAAGTTGCTTTATAAGATGAAGATCCTACTGAAATAATATGAACACAATGAAAAGGTAAAGTGAAACACAGTTATGGTGTAACTAGAGGAAGCATATAAAACATGAAGCAATATTGAGGGAAAAAGGGCCAAGCAGAGAGCGATAGACAAGAGACAGAAAGAAAAAAACACAGAGAAACAGACTCTAGTAGTAACATGGGGGAAGCATAGAAGAGAAGAGGAGCTAAACATGAATTTCCATCTTCCACCTCATTTTCTTGCTAGGGACAATTACTTCTAAACACCTATAATGAAAATTCTTCCAAGAGCCTTGTTTCCACCAAATCTTTATTTTCACTAGCCATCATTGAAATAAATCTCTAAGAAGAAAGGGCCTTACGGGATTGTTCAAATTACTGCTGCTGCATTCAATCTACCCTAAATGTAAGGTTCACAACAACCATTTTATTTTTTTCACAGCATCCATTGGTCAGAAATTTGGATTATCTACGCTCTACATGTACTGGACCTCGGCTGGGAGGACTCCATGGCTCCATGAATACAATGTGGCAGGTTGAAGTTGGAATTGCCAAAGCAATGATTGACCAGCTGTCAGCCAGGACCTCAGTGGGGGCTATTGATTGATGTACCTACACATGGCATCTTCATGTGGTCTGAGTTTCCATTCATCACAGCATTGAAGCCTCAGGGTAACAAGATTTTTTGCATGGCAGTCAGAACTCCAATATAGACTATTTCAAGAAAACCGGATGGAAGCTGTGTGGCATTTTCTTACTTAGCTGCGGAAGTCACATGGCATCAATTCTGCCATACTCTATAGGTCTAAACAGAGATATAGCCTGTCAGATTGAAGGATTGGGGAAGGGATTCATAAAATTTGTGGACATATTTTAAACCACCATAGGTTTTTAGCTAATACTTCAACTCAATTGTTTTCTATCTCAGCTTGATATTGTTAAAACCATTGGCTCATGCTTCTCTAAAACAACAGAGCTTGCCCTGTCACTGTGCATCTTTCTAATATAAGATAAGAATCAATACTCCATCAAAGTACATCCAAATTAAGGAACCTGCACAATCCAGTTCTGGAAGTGGGGCTATTGAGCAAATACCCATTTAATCAAAGGTCTTATTGTATCATGCTATAGAAATGCAGGCTATAAAGCCCAGTGTAGTCAACATAATAGTTCAAAAACTCTTAAAACTCTTAAAAACTTATGTCTGTGTACATAAGAATTCTAGCATAAAGCTACAGACTTGATAAAGCTCTTCAGTAAATTATAATCAAGGTATTTTAAAAAGAAATCTTAGATCCTGTTCTCAAGATTTCTTATAATGATCTCACCAAATTTTAGTTGAACACAACTTGGTATATATAATTTAAAAAAATGTTTCCTGATTTAATACTAATCTATGAACTCCTCTGAGAAGACACATCTCTCACTACCTATAGTACTTAACTTGTCTCAAATATTTCCAAAGCCTTAATTATATCCTGTGTACTTGATAGTCACAAGCTGGATGAATAAATAAATGAATGAATTAGTTTACTGTTTGCAATGATTTTATACCCCCTACTCTTGACCCCAACAAGAAGTGAGGAAAATAGTACTTTGTGAAAAAGATCCAAACATGTGACTTATTTTAGAAACATGTCCAGATCAGAACTGGATGTTCGGTAACAGTATATTGGCTTCTTCTATGGGTGAGAGTCTTTTAATATTTTGATTATTCAAGGTTTTAAATCCTATGATGATAAAGATGGTATCACTCACTTCTTAAGTATACTATATAGCATGTAACCTTTCTTAATTGGTTGAAATAAAAATATTTGCTATCAACCGCAAACACAAAGTTTTGTTTAGAATTGTGATAGGAGGTGATACACTAACTGGAAGTCCGCAGAAATTCAGTTATCTCCTTTATGACAAACAGATTTGAGTAGGGGGTGAGGCAACCTACAAGGTAAAGGAAATATTAGTTCTTATCTCTGTTCTGCTGAGCTTGGACTTCAATTTACTTGCTGGGTGGAAGAGCCTATCTGAAAAAAGGGAACTACATAGCCATCTAGATTAATGGTATGGGTACTATGGGGGTTAGGATGGTGGTTAAAGTGGGGGTTGTGGTTCAGAATCAGTAATAAATTTGAAAACTTTAAGTCCCAGGGGATTCCCAGTTATCTCTATATGAGGAAGTCATTAACTGTAAGACAGATGATGTCTATAAGAACATAGTAAGATTCTGAGATCTTTGCAACTTTTCTATTCTAGTTATATTTATTATCCTCTATCTGTTTTTCTACTCTGATTAACAGCAAAATTCTTGAAGCTAAAAGTCACTGTGGCTTATCCAGTGGTTTATCCTCTGTGGTTTAACCTTGTGGCCCATTCTACAGGGCAGATTTGTATAAAAGATAGGTAAAGATATAGAAATAGAAAGACTAAAAAAGATGGAGTTTCAGGTGACTGCTAAGGATAAAAAATAATTTGGAGAAAAATTTACCCTGAAAAAAACATTGGAAGAGTAATAGTAGGAAAACAAAGAACAAACAAATAAGAAAACAGTAAAGACAACACGCAGGCTTATTTGTATCTCCTTGGCTTACAACTTTTAGCAGTTGATCATGCAATCCCCTCCATGCAACAATTATTATAGTGACACAGGCAGTGACAATTAACTAAGGTTATTTAGGAGCCAGGGCAAAGGCCAGAGTTCCCAAGGTTTTTCTGATAATTCTCAAATGCATCTGGTCTGTTTTCCTTAAGTTTTTGACCTTGTCAGTTGGACATTCAAGTATCTCTTCTTTGTAGGTGTAGCTTTCACTTTCCAGTTGGCTCTCCAAGGCCCACCCCTCATTAGGTCTCTCCAGCAACTATGGGTTGGCCTGGGCATCTGCAAGAAACTCCAACTTCTGTTTAATATCATCCCCCTACTCCAGACCCCAACAAAATGTAAGGAAAATAGTACTTTGTGAAAAAGACCCAAACATATGGCTTATTTTAGAAACATGTCTACATCAGAATTGGCTGTTTGGCGATAGTGTATTAGCTTCTTGTACAGGTGAGAGTCTCCTTTTAATTACTAACTCTATGCCTCTAGCCATGATGCCTCAATTGTACACTATATTAGAGCTTTTAGACAGAAACATCGATTGTTACTACTTCACTAGCTCAGACATGGCCCTTCTTTCCTATTGAATTCTATAGGACTGAGCACCAGGAATGATGCACATGCTAGACACTCTGCTTACGTGAACTTTTTCTCAGATCTTTGTCTCTCCCTCTACCTGGTGTAATGGATTCTTTTGAGCAAACTTTCTCTTTAACTCTCCAACCTGCAATTAATTTAAGCATTCATTGAAAGTAAAGGACTAAAACATGTCTATGTAATTTTAATAAATATAAGGTTTACCCCCTCCATGAATTTTTAAGTTTTCTTGGGGAAAGAATCTATGTTTCTTTATGCTTTTAAACTTTTCACCACATCTAGTAGAGGACTCACTGAGGATATGTTGTTAAAGGCTGGGTTTTGAATTTGTAGAATTCCCCAGCATCAGATGCTGTTCTGTGAAGCGTTCTAGTTTGGGGCTGGACTATGTGCCTTGTCCAAGGGAATAGAAATGTGGAAGTCACCAAAGCCATACCAGCACAGAGTGCAGTTACTCTGATGTAGTGCCTAAATTACACTGGAGAGCAAAGAAAGACTCTAGAAAATAGAGTTTGGAGTAAGTGATGGAAAAACCATCAATTGACAGAACTTCAAGATAGAAGGACTAAGGTATTTTTTGTTTTTTGCTTACCCACAATTTTAATTTTTTTCTACGGAAATATGTATCACGTATATGTATTTGAAATCTTAAATAATCTCTGGTTAAAATGTGGACAAAAACCTAGGTGTTAATTAGAGTAATCTCAAATAACATCAATGTGCTTTAACTTTAATTCACATTTAAAATATTATATAAATTAATAAGTACATCCATTTTTATTGTATTTAATTTTTTTCTTTTATTTTAATGTTAAGCCTCCTCACTTCCAGTTTTCTACCTTCCTTGCTACCTCGTAAAACCAAATTTTCACTGCTGAGGGTACCCTTTTCTATGTTTTTCCATATTCATATGATATTCATATGATAGCATGTATGTGCATCACCCATGCAAAGACTCAGATACATATACAAATGCAGAATTTCATTATTATTTCATTGTTTATGTTACCCAAAAAGATTGTTCAATACCCACTTTTCTGTATCTTTCTATTTTCACTAAACAACAAATCACAGAAATTACT
Organism: Pteropus medius; assembly: GCF_902729225.1. Taxonomy (NCBI): domain Eukaryota; kingdom Metazoa; phylum Chordata; class Mammalia; order Chiroptera; family Pteropodidae; genus Pteropus; species Pteropus medius. Next base: position 6,258,346 of record NW_024355008.1, read on the forward strand.
CTAAATAAATTGTCCTTGTCCACTGATATTCTTTTTTGATGGCTGTAAAATAGTCCGTGATATGAATTTACCATATTTTCAGTCATCCCCCTATCAAAGAGCCATTGTTTTATTTTTATTATGTGGCAACTATGGACACACTGCAATAAACATCCTTCCTACTGGTGCTTTCTCTTATGGTTGGACTAAGAAGAAGGATTTCTGTGTCAGAGGGTAAGTGCATTTTTTAATTTTAATAGACATTGCATTCCTAAATGCTTTTAGTACTTTAGATTTCACACTTGCCAGTCAAGTTATCACCTTTTCAAATTATTGTCAGTCTCATGGGTATAATGTGATATCTCTTACTTTACTTTGCATTCCTCTGAATAACAGTTTGACTATCATTTTCATATACTTGATCGTTTGAAGATAATTTCTGGGAATTGATTCTTTATCCTTTTTATTCTATTGAGCTTCTATTCTCGTCTGACAAATTTTCCATGTCCTATGTGTATTATTCAAACAACCCTCTGTCCGTATTATCCAGTGCACATTTTTTTTTCAAAATCTATTATGTCTTTAGATTTGCCTGTTATCTTTTGCTCTAGTTTATACCTCTTATCTTTTATAGCTTCTGGATTTTCAGTCTCAGTTAAGAAGGTCACACTTGCTGCTAGCTATCATATATGTAGTCTTGTAAATTTTTGCAAAACTGTTTACTTTTTACAAATAAGTCTTTAATCCGTCTGAAACTTGATTTTTTTTTTTTTTTGGTTTGTTTGTTTTGGTTTTGGTTTTGATTTCTTTTTGTACATGGTGTAGCAGCAACTGGATAGCTGATTGTGCCACAGTTAATCATTAATGATCCATCTTTTCCCCGTGAAATTAAATACTACCTTTGTCAAATATAAAATCTTTTCTTATATACTTCAGTTGATTTCTAGATTCCTTTTTTCTTCTATGGATTTACTTATCTATGTTATGCTGATAAAAGAATAATTGAATATCAGTGTTCTATAGGATTTTCTATAGTTATGTTCTCGCTTACTATTCTGTGTGTGTGTGTGTGTGTGTGTGTGTGTGTGTGTGTGTGTGTATTGTGTATGTCTGAGAGAGGGAGAGAGATCTATAAAATCTAACTATTTTGGCATATAGATTTATGGTAATTAAATCTCCACTTGAGATTCTGATTGGAATTGAATTAAATCCACATATTAGTTTTGGAAACATAAATATTTTTATTATATTTTCACCTAAAAACTTGATTTGTCTTTTTATTTGTTGAGAACTTTGTTTTATTTCCTTCAACAAATTTTTATATTTCTCTTCATGTAGGTCTTAATCATTGAAACTATTCTTTGAAGTACATAAAAGCATATAGTACTTTGTAACAGTTAATATCAGCAAATCCTTTGGGCTCTGTTGCAATAAGTCAAATATGTGATAGTGTGTGTGTATGTATTGTGCTGAGAAGGAATATCCATTTCCTTTATATCATAGTCTAAATATAAATTATAGGTCCTTTCTCTCTCCTAGCTATAATTACCTTAATGTTGATAGTTTATAACCTCATATCTCTTCAACATATTCTATTCTGAAGTAAATGACCCTGTATTATCCATCTCTACCTACTCCCAATTGCCTTATTAGTAAATTGTCCTCCTCCTCAAAGGAGTTACTGCAATCACCAGTTCTTTTTATTTAGGACCAGAACATGACCCCCCAACTGACTCCTAGAAGTGATATAGATACTGTACTTTACAGAGCAGACTTCTACCTGTCTACCTGTCTATCTATATCTATGTGTCTATGTATCTTGTATCTATGTATCTATTATCCATCTCCTAACTATACACATGTAGTTGATCTAAAATATATAATATATCCCAATTTCATTTGAATTTTATGCATATATTATTTGTCTGATGAATCATTTAAGAAAACACAAGTTTGGCTTTGTTATAAAATAAGATGGGGAAAGGGCAAGGTTATGAACAATATTCTAAGATTCAACTAAGGAAATATACAACAAAGCAAATGCATATCTAAGAGAAATCCAATCCCATCTAGCTGTTGACCAGAGACTGGAGACCCACACAGCCATACCAGTTATAATCCTGCTTTGTACTAGAAGCTGTTTTGAGCCACAAGCCAAAGTAAAACGTCATAGAAATAGTGACATTAAGGAAAATTTGCTAAGTGCTTTACAGTATCTCCAACCATTTAGATATAAATACTCTCTTTCCTAAATGTTCCCCCTGCTCTTAGTACTTTCCTCAGAATTAACAACTCAAGATAAGCACTTAAAGAGACTTCAGCCAATACTAAAACAAAATAACAAACAAAACCCAACAATCCCTTCATGAAGTTTCTGTTTTACATTCTTTAATTTTTGATCAGACATATTACAATAATATGGCATCTTATATATAATACCCTCTTAGAGATAATGAAAGGAAAAACATTTATATATTCACTGAATTAATAATTATGTAATCCGAAAGGCAAAAGGACATAAAAGTTGTACGTTCCACGCTCCTAAGACCAGAGAGCTGCTACGTGGATAATTCAATTCTGCTTTGAGTACTCAAGGTCTATTTGGTTTGAGCCAGAACATTTTGGTTAATGCATAAAACCTAAAATACTTAACAAAAGGACAAACAAATTTTAGTTAAAGATTAGTATCAGATCGGCGAGGCTTTACTGAGTTTGCACATGAGCTGACTTTGTTCATTTTAAGACAAAGTGTGGTGCCAGTGCCAGCCCCATTGTCCTCATCTGAGAGCTGATTAGCAAGGCAAAGCCTCAAGTCCCAGCCCAGGTTTCCTAAATCAGGAACTCTGAGGATGAGCTCAGCAATGAGTGTTTTACCACTGCTTTCTAGGTGACTCTGCACACTGAAGTTTGTGAACCACTGTACGACAAACGAGCAAAACAAACAAGAAAAGAAGCTGCCTCATAGGGACTTTTCAAAGTGAATTTTTTGTATGGATTTATTTTTCAGTCCTCAGGAGATGCAACCTAGATCTACTTTAGCTGAGGGGTCTTTATTCTAACTAAAATACAAGGGACTAATTTACCTGGATTCCTACCCTCAAATAGACTTGTGGCCCAACTAATAGTAAAAATGAAGTTCCCTAATTTGGTTACCATCACTCCAGACTTCCTCTTGCTACAGCATAAGAAGGATCACCTGCTGTATGGGAAAAAAAGGAAGAATTCTGGGTTTGAACAAACTCTCTATCACTTACAGTTAAACAACTTCGAGCAAATTATATTACCCATGTTATCCTCAATTGTCTAATATAGTAAAAGAAGGTTAATTCATAGGATTCTAATAATATATAAAGCTAGATATCTGGTACATATATTAAGAGATAAATAAAACTCTCAAGAGGATAAATGTTTATGGCCAGCTAAAACATTTTCTACCTCTATAGATCCTCTAGGAAGGCCAAGTTATCAGAAGGGGGCTTAGAGAACACAAACTCATAAAAGTGGAGTTATTTACATGTTATGAATGTTTTATGTCAGGCTAAGATCACCTAATACATCCATCTTTGCAATAATAGCTACCATTTCTTAAATGCTTGCTGTCAGGTATGATACTAAGAACTGTATATATATTCACACATCTACTCCTCTTAACAATCTTATGACGGAAGTATTCACATTTTCTCTGTCTTACACATGAGGAAACTGAGGCACACAGAGTTTACGAAACTTGCTTAAGCTCACATCATGAGTGACAAGCATGAGCAGGAATGAGAAAATAAAGATCAGAGCCTGCCAGTTTAACTTCTATGCTGGGAACACAACTCCTGGCTTAAGTCTGACAGATGAGTTACTTCTCTGAGCCGACTGATTACTCTTGGGTTAGAATTTTCCTGCTTCTCTGCTTCTACCTTAAGCAAGCAAGCTTAATTGGTTCCTCAAGTCTAGAAGAATTCCTAGCCAAGGTTTCCATTCAGGTGTCTGGATGTTATTCGGACAGTTATTCTGATGTACAGGATGGCAGTGGAAACTTCTCTTTATATTTTAGTCTAGATAAAGATAAATGAGGGCCAAACAGGGAAAGAGCTGAAGTCAACATTTGGACTTTGATTTGAAACTAAATCACAGCAGTGTTAACCCTTCCAACCATTTGTATTCCTAAACCTTTTAATCTCGAATTGAGGAAAGAGGGCTTTATTTCATGGAGCCTTCAGGCAATAGTTTTGTGTTAAATCTTTAAGTTTCTAGGTCATAGATAATGGTTCTAAAAGCAACAGAAAGAGATAGAGTGAGAAATTGAAATTCTATTCAATCTATTTTATTATCTTTATTTTTCTTCTGTCTCTTTATAATAATTTGAATATGTGTTACTTCTTAAAATTGTACTTGTCTTTTCCTAATTAACTTTTGTAATTATAGTCCTCTTAACAGATGACTCTAGTCCCTGAATCAGTTACTCTTAAAAGTGTTGCTATGATCAAACCTCTGTAATAGGGCATATTCTGAGCATAAAGGGGTAGTGATTAGGTAAACACTGGAATCAGGAAAAAGGGAAACTCTTCTCCTGGAGTTTAAATTGCTAAATTAGCTAGAGAAGCAGGGAATTTGGTAAATCTCTCTGGCAGTGAAACTTCTGGCATAACTTATACAAGTTACCAATCCCTACTCTAGTTATATAATAGAATGTGCATAAAGCAGCAACTGATCACTGAGCTATCAGCAACGGTGTGGATTAAGAAAGGAACATTTTGTTCAGAATAGTTATTGTTTATGTAAACCATTCCAGGCAGTCTTCTATATCCTGGAAATACAGCAGTGAACAGAATTGATCAAATCCCAGCCCATGAAAAATTAAGATTCTTAATACTTATCAATGAAACCACGTAGCTGTAAGAAATAAGGTAGACTTCATTCTTCCTCAGTCTCGTACAATATTTTAACTGGAATTTATTTCAGAATATTTTCTGTAGCTGCAGTAGTAATGATGCATTTATGGGACCTTCATATTGGATAATTTCCTCTTCAGTAGTATGTACACATGTGTATTGGGAGGGGACGAATGTTGTGATAAAATAAGCTTTGTCATCAGTGATGTATAGATTACTTGAGTTACCTTTTACTCTCATTTTATAATAAAAAAGAAAGATAGAGACACAGAGAATTTGCTCCAAATCATACAAGTAATTAACGATTAATATAACTGGAGCTATTGTCCAGCTTCACTCTATATGTTTCTTTGTTTGAGAAAGCCAGTAAAAATAGCAAAGGCTTAAGATAAAGACCTACAAATATGTTCCATTTTATTTCAGAATTTGACACCGTAAGTCAACCACATGACGATATCCTTCAAATAATGCTAACTCTGGGGCAAGGAAGAAATTAATTAGTGCATAGAAATGTAAACATTGAGCTAGAGGTAATAGGATGTGAATATGATGCCAGGTAGTATCTTAAAGGAAATGACAATAGGGAGACAGACACTGAATTTTCTTTAAAAGAGGTCATCAATAATCAACAGAAAATGAAAGTAAATTCTGGTCATCTGAGAACACATCTTTTTGGAAACTGAGTCATAATGGCATAATGGAATGTTCAGAGGGACTAGAGTTATAGGAAATTTGAGATAAATATTAGATAACATAGCAGTTCTAAAATAAATCATTGAAAAAGTGACAAGATATAACAGCCATCCAAAGGAACAATAGATAAATTGGATGAAAAGAGACAAAACCTAAAAATACATAAAATTCTGAGAAGGGAGTTGAATGAATTAAAACGGAGACAGACATCTATATCACTCTTCAGTGAAAGCTTTCATGTGCAACAGAGAATGGACGAGTATTTGGAAATATTAGCAAATATTGATTTTTGAGCATTAAAAACAGATAAATTGTCTTCAAAAACAGGTGAAGCAAATGGACAGAAGATGAGAAGAGAATCTTAATTAAGCAAACATAGAATGCATTCAAAAATCATTTCCAACATAATTCCAGACTTTGATGCTTGGTCTTTCATTTAGTTTTTGTGAAACACTAACCTTTCGGTTTTTATTTTATGTGATTCCCTGGGTAGTTGTAACAAAACAAAACAAAACAAATCACTTAAACCTAGATTCATTGTCATTCATAATGTAAGAATTCCATTTAGAAAAGAAAAAAAGGTACTTTTAAAGAATCGACGATAGTTTCATTTAAAGAGGATGTTTTTAGAGAAACTCAGTATTTCTTGAGACTTCAAAGTGAAATAATCTTTTGAAATTAAAGCAGAGACAAGTTTCTTATCAACAATCATAATAGAAAACTTTCAACCTTATGCCCTGACAGCCATTATTTTCAGTCTTTATTTTAACTACTAACTGTGAAGTTTGACTGAAATTAATTTTGTTTAAAAAATTTTTCTCTAGTAAATTAAAGACAGTTATTTATTTGCTAATGAAGTATAGCATTTCAGATTATAAATAACTAATGGAAATATTCCATCTTCTTCCCACCATATTGTCAACATCTCCATTTACCGTACGTATATCCATACACAGTGCAGTAAATATTACTTGTTATTGATGATAGTTGTGGTGATGGTATATGTGGTACATGTTTTGCCTCTCTTTTCTTTTTCTTTGGGCAAAAATGACTCTCTTTCCTTGGGAATCACCTATTCCTCACTCCATGTGATTCTCTTTGGACTGCCAATCATAGTACCCCTGCACTAGCTATTGATGAGCATTTAATGACCAATCACAGTATTTCATCCACCTGACCACAGAAATTGGCTCAGGGAAAGTCATATGACAAAAGTGGTATGAATTAGAACCTCACCTCACACTTTATATATATCCTAAAGGAAAAAAATTCTTTTTCCCTTTAAACGTTGAGATATAAAAATGTGATCCCAGGGCTGCTGGTGAGCATGACTCTGTCACAGAGAGGAGACCCTTCTTAAGGAGGTACTCTAACCATGGCTGCTTTCTCTTTATTTCAATTTTAAATATATTGAGTGCCTATTTTACACAAAATATAAGGCTAGAGAATAAGAGACTAAAAAATAAATATGATGTTATCTCTTTGTCAAGTTTTCAGTCTAATTAATAGTCTGTGATATTTCAATCATCAGAGTTTATTCAACAGATCCTAAATGAAAACATACTTTCTTCCAGCTATTGGAAAGCCCTGGTGATATAGTGGTGATTAAACAGACATACTTCCCAGACTCATAGATCTTTCAGTTTATAAAAAGAAAAACCAAAATCAAATAACAACAGAAATACTCAGAAATTGTGATTAGTATTCTGAGACCAATCTAGCATATTTGTAAAAGAGGAATCTATGTGAGATTCCTCTTGGTGGTGGATTGTGGTAGTGGTGGTAATTTAGTGAGACTTGGAGGCTAATGTTAGAAGTAGGTGAGGCCTAAACCCTTAATACTGCTTCTAGGTCCTAAAGAGACATACAACATCATGGCACTGGAACATATCTTTGACTAAAATGCTCAAGGTCTCTGCTACCATTGTCCATCTTTCACCCTGACACTTTCTGGCAGCCCAAGGCAAAGGAGCAAAAGAGGCTGATGCAGAGGTACTATTGGGACATACACTGGAAGCCAACAGAATGTGGCCTAAAACACCGGAGGTCCTCGTAACACCAAGACCGAGGGGATGATGAAGTTAGCAATCATACTTGGGGCAATTGCTTCAAGCTGACTGATGATGAAGAATTTCTAATAATAATAAGGTATTCAATAGAGAACAATGAGATTACTTTTCACAAATGTAATTAGTAATTACTGTAATATAAATCAGCATATGAAGCTTGTATCATCTCAGAGGAAAACAGGGAGGACTAGATTTTCTTCTTGAAGTACAGTTCCCAGACAATATTCAAGCAGAACACTGGGGAAAAATATTAAGGGAGCAGAGAATATGAGTCCACTCAACTTTTTCTACCATCTATTGCAACACTGCTGGTACAAGGTTTCCCCACTCCCCTTCAAACTATTGGGTCTGACATAGGTCCTTACTTATAGTAAGTATTCAAATAATGCATTGAATAAATGAAAGATTACAATGAAAAACAATTCTCATGCTTGTATTTAGCAGCTTTGCCTGTTTCTAGGTAGAATGACTTTTTATCCTAATGTTTTCTTCTTTTTCAGTCCTTTCTTACTGTCTCTTCATCAATTCCTATTTAAAAAAAATATATTTGATTTTCTTGACTTTTTTTTTACTTGAAATAATTATATTAATATAAATGTCAAGTATATTTATAGTTATTTAGGAAATGTCATAGTTGGTTAACCAGCATCTTTTAAACATTTCACATTGCATCAGAGAGGAGCTAAAGTACTCACAAGCACTTGAAGGACTGAAAGACTTAGCAAAGAATGAGTAGGAAATGTCATTCTAAAGAGATGAAGGGAGATTAATAAAATAATATGCACAGGAAAGTAGAGTTTGATTTTTAAAGATCTCTATAACTTTAGAGAATGTGAACATTTCAATGTTGTTTGTAATAAATTTTTGTTAACTATTTCCAAGGAACTCTACTCTCCAACCATTTATATCAATTTATCTCGACAAACTACGATCTGGAGAATATTCATATGGTAAATAAATTTTTCTTGTTAGAACAAATTTCTCTAAATTACAAACTGGCGGAAGTTTTCTATAATTAAAGATAGTAGAGAGGAGAAAATAATAACTTCAAGTTGAATTCTAACTTTAAGGAAACTTGATTGAGTCAAATTGTGAAAAAAAACACTTATTTGTGGTTATGAGGTTTCTTTTATGATTGTATTATACAATCCATGTTTATGCTCTTTATAATCATTGATAGCTCCTTTTGTAGCTCCTTCTTTACTTTTTGAAAGCTTCAGGAAAGATGCAAGCAGACTGTAGAAGCAGAAAAATTAAATTCAAAAGAAAAAATACACTATTAAATAATTTTAAATAATATAAAAGAAAAGAAAATTGAATTTAGAAGGCAACAGGATGAGCAATTTGGGTCATTAGAAAATAAAGAAGGACAGAAATCTTGAATAAAGGAAAAATAGATAAATAGATATAGAGGTATTTATATATATCCACCTATCCATCCATCCATCCATCCATCCATCCATCCATCCATCCATCCATCCAAACTTTCTCTACAATCTAGAATAATATTTCTAGATACCCTTTAGACAACTCTATCAGGCCTTACAACTTTCTGTCTCAGTAAATTGAAAGCATCAACTTTCATTTAATTTCCCAAGACAACAAACTCCGAGTCATTCTTGATTTCGACATTCTCCTTTGCCACTCATACAATATTGATCATCAAGTCATATTGATTTTTACATTTGAAAGGTCTCATTTGTTTTCCCTTTTTGGAGACACTATCATAGATCATCCCTTGCATGATATAGTATTGCAACAGTTTTGCAATAGTATTGCAACAGTTTTCTGATTTTGCTTCACGGAGCTCTTCCAATTCATCTTATTTATTGTTGTTCAATATATTTTTCTTTCTTTTAAAGAAATAAATCTTTCAAATACACAAGATGTTACAGAGTATAACAGAAAACCATATTTAAAATTGTAAATATTTTGCCATATTTGCTTTAGAAGTTTTTATTTTTTAAGAAACAAAATACTACTCATACAACTAAAGATTTCTTTGTGCCCCTTCGTTTTTATGTCCTTCCCACCCTTCCCAAACAAATACGATTCCCTGAAATTGGTGTATTTCCTTCCCACCCACCTTTAAAAAAAATTGTATCATGTTTGTATACATCTAAAATCATAGTTTATATAGTTTTGTATGTTTTAAAAATGTAATTCCATGATCTAATACCATGCATATTCTCCTGCATCTTGCTTTCTTCACTCAGTGTTTTTTCACATTACTTCACCATTTTCTCATTCAACATTGTAAGATGTATTCCAGTTGATACAATTCACTTGAAGTGCTGCATAGTGTTTCATTTTCCCATTTTCCCTGTTATTTATTTTCAGTATTTTACTATTAGCTTGTTACTAACCAGTGCCTATTCTCAATTGGTTATAATTAGTATTTGTAGTAGAAGTAGCTGCAGTAGTACCAGTCCATGATTATTTAAATTTACAAATATCATCAATTTCTTTGCTTGTTGCTTCTCACATCCTACTCTTTGATTTTGTGTCAATTTTCTTCTTACTATAGAACATTTTGAAAGTAGTAAACTCTCAGTCTTTGAAAGTATTATTCTCTCTCTCTTAATTGAATCCATAGCCAGGAGAGGAATTCTAAGTCAACACTCATTTTGCCTCAGCACAGGATATTATTTCATCATTCCCTGGAAGCACGTTTAATTTTAGCCTTATCATTATTTTTGGAATTTTGAATAAGGATTGAAGGTGGGCATACACATTTAGTGGAATGTGTTTTTAGAAGCAAAAAAAAAAAAAACAAAAAAAGAGAGCCTGAAATTTGGGATAAAGAATAATATTCTCCCTTAAATAATGCAAAATCTAGACAATAAGGCTTTCCAGATAATTGTAGATTTGTCGAGAGACCTTAACACTGCTTTTTTCTAGCCTCAGCACTTGATGTTTTAAACTTGCCCTTTTGCATTGTGAAATCTACCTTGGCAGGAATACATCCTACCACTATTAGCACTAAATAAGTACAGTATTGCAATGTAAGAAGGTGACCAGACCATCAGATTATTTGGCGATGTGCTGCCTCACAGATCCTCTGAATTCTGTTTTCCTTGGGGATAACAGCAATGTTTGTTAGTAATTGGATACTGTCATTCTAAAGGGAGCCCTATAGCCACAGATGTCACCAAAGCTGAGGGGAATCTGATTTGCACCTTAAATAAAACAAAGTCATTTACTTCTTTTGTCGCTCTGCAAAAGCAATTAGGCCAGAGCAGCAGCAGCTGCATCTAATTCTAAAATAATGCTGTATATGGAGTGCATGTGTGTGCCTGTGTATTTGTGTAGCATTTTAAAGCAGGTATAAATAAGTAATCTTTTCATTTATTTTAATTCTTTCAAAGAAGCTAACATTAGGAAAATAAGAAAAGAGACAGAGGAGAGAGCTTTGTGAAAGAGCACAGTTGTCATCAATCTCTGCTTTTCGTTTCTGTCACCTTTAATTCCAGGATGCATTGTCATGTTTTAAGTGATCCTTCATTCAAGTTCTGTGTTTAGGGTACTTGCAATGACAAAGAGTTAAATCTACCACATCTTGATCTTCTACTTAACAATGTTTGTCACAGTTCAAATAAATATTTACCTTTTGTGCTAAATGGTTTTCTTGACAATCTCTGACCTTCCTTCTGACTTTGTTTTCTGTTCTACTGAGGCTGTTTTCCTTAATCTAACTACACCAAATGAGAGATCAAGGACTGCTCTTCTTTAAGCCAAGACAAGAGAAAACATTTCTATTAAAACAGCTTTTGAAGTATACCCATCCTCTAATGTTACTTAAATAGTTTCTCCTTTCACCTGTGTTTTCAGTTTAAAAAAAAAGTTAGTTGTCATCCTCATAGGTGACAAAGTCAATGAAATTACTAATAGCAACAGTAATGGGTTGTGTGTATGATAGATGCTGTCGAGTTGGCTCTGACTCTTGGCTACCCTATGAATGAGTGATGTTCACATTGCCCTGTGTTCAGTAGCCCTACTCAGCTCCTGTAGACTCATGTCTAATGCTTCTTTTATGGAGTCAATTAATCTCATATTTAGTCTTCCTTTTTTCCTGCTACCTTCTATTTTTCTTGACATTATTCTGTTCCAAAGAACCTTGCTTCCTCATGATGTGCCCGCAGTAGCAGTTAATTATACTCTGGTGTAAATCTTTCATTAAGGTGCTGTTTCCTTCACCAGAGGCCTCAATAAAGGGCCCTTAGGAATCTGTGCAGAAGGAACAGTCTATCAAGCAGCTCCAGGGTGGGGGTGGGGATTGTAGTGCTGCAGCCTGTGAGGGGGCATTAATGAGGCTGAGTAATGCAACTTGACAAGGTCTGATGAATGAGACTCTCTAGGGAGAGGTTTGATAAATGTAGGCTCCATGACAAGCATGATTTTCTAAACAATGTGAGGCTTCATTTATCAGTTGATTGGTTATGAAAAAGATCTAGTCCAAAAGGAGAATTGGGATTTAATGAATAAATTCTCCCAATGGTTAGAAGCAATATGAGTTGATGGTATTATCAATGATAGGTTTATTGGTATTCCTACTTTTCCTCCAGTGGCATCAGAGAAATCTCTGGCTAGAGAGCATTTAAGGAATTGTCTAGTGGCAAATTGGGATGAAAACATGGAATCTCTGGACTTGACATCTTTGTGGCTGCCAAATATGTCTGGATATGCCAAAGATGGGCATAGATACCATCTAATAGCTTTGGCTTCTAAAATATGCTCCATTGCCACAATCTCGACTGTGATATTTTTTATCTTCAATTTAGAAGAGTCTTCTAGTAGTTTTAGAATTCCCATACCTAATAAATACAAGCTTTGAAAGAAAATTTTAAAAAGGGTATTGTTTACTTGTTTTTTCTACATTGGAAACTAAAAACAATTATAATAGCTATGTTGGTTTCACTAAATCAAGCATGTTTATAACAGAAAAAGGAGGTCTTTAAATTAACACCTTGTGGAGACGACAAAATTTTGTTGAAGGAGATTAAGAAAATACTCCTGTGAAACAAAGTAAAGAATTCTTACAGATGATTTAGATTTTAGACTTCAGTTCTCCTGCGCTAAACAACTGATAACAACCCTTAGCTAGCATACCTAATGGAATAGTTCTTGTCAGAGCATTGCTTTGTCTCACATCATTTATGTTGGAATGTCAGTTTATTAAATTTCTAGGCCTTGTTATTAAGTTTTTTGTGTAACTATAGTTTTTCAAAGCATGGGTTTTTTTACCCTCAGGTATGCTTTGTAAAATGTTGTTCTTGGGTCTGTGATGTTGCAGCTCCCTATTAACCTGTGTGCTCCATCCATGTCTGCTGGTGTCTTGATTCTCTTTGTGGTATTAATGTCGTCATCTACATCATTATTATAATTTTGGGAGGTGGAATGATAGAAGAAGAGATGTTTGTAGTCTCTGTTTGCTTGGGAAATGAGAAGGGAAGAGAGGCTCAGTTATCAGGAGACACGAAAGTCATGAAATTTTCTAAGCAACACTATTAAATATGTTCACTTTTTTTTAATCCACCTAACCCACCTTCTCCACAGGCAAAAGTAGGATTGCATTATTGCAGTGAATTTTCAAATCTAGTACAGTATCTTCCAGTCAATCCCATGCTTGGAATAATGTGTTCTGCTGATGGATATATAGCTGTCTCTCTAAAACAATTTCCTAATTCATTTGAAAATAAACAAATTCTTTGTCTTCATTTTGTAGTTCCATTTTACTTCTATTCTGAGGCCCCATTTGTATCTGGAAGAAGTTTTTGAAATACAAGCTGATTAAAATCATAACATCTTTTTGTAAACTTCAAATTCTACAGATTCTTTCATTAATGTCACAGAATTAATTTCTTATAATAGCTAAAGGAAGAGAGTTTCAAATCTACAAATACAGAGAAGAGGTAAGTTGTAGAAAATAAGATGAATTTACAAAGATAATTTACATAGTTCTGAATTTAAGTATCCTGATTAATCTATAGATAGTAAGTGCTTTTAGACCTGAATTTAAGCCTCTTGACTTCTAAATAAGTATTTTTCTATGTGGCTTATCTTAAATTCTTCCTAATGACAGTGAAATCATTGAACCTTGAGAAAAGTGTGAAATTAGAATTCAGTATTCATGTTTCCATTTCGATTTCTCTCTTCACTTTTTTTTGATAGTGTAGGTTTGGCACCTCTTCTGTCCTTGTTTCATGACTGCTTTCTCTTGGCGTTTAGCCCAGTTAGTCTCATTTTATTTACTCTGCAGAGAATCTCAGATAGAGTAAGGTTATTTTGAGACTTTGAAATAAATAAATGATTTTTTTCTTAAACGGCTGCAATTATTTCTTAATCAAAGCCTTCATTTTATGTCATTGATAAAAGGAATACATATGGCTAATTCGAAAGAGGGAAAGCAATATCGATCTATGAAATCATGTGTGTGTTTATGATGGGCCAGGTAAGATAAAGGGAACATAATCTCTAACTGGAAGATTTCTGAAGTCAAAATAATTTGTTTGTGTGTGTGTGTGTGTGTGTGTGTGTGTGTGTGTGTGTGTGGTTTACATAAACTTTAATAGTTGTCTTTTTCTTCCTGATAGATTAATGCATCTCATGAGTTAATATGAATAACAAAATAAAACAAAACCTGTATATCTCAAACGACCCATAAGAAAACTACTGTCTTTTTGTTATTCTCCCAGAGTTTTATCATCAGCCACCATGTTCTCCAAATAGAAATCTTTAGAGTCAGAGACCAAATACAGAGGTAGAATTTGAAAATGAACATAAAATCAACAACTTCATAACCCAGTATCTGCAGTATCTGGCAATAAACACACACACACACACACACACACACACACACACACACACACACACACACACAGGAGAGAGAGAGAGAGAGAGAAACTTGTTTTTTTTTCAAATTCTAAGACTTTTTACTTGTACCAAAATGATTAATTTTGATCAGTGCCCAAATGTGTTTGTATTTTGCCACAACTAAGCTCTTCTAAAAGAATCTATTCCCTCTCTTTCTTGCCTTGCATGAAGAAACAAACAGTAAATGTAGGGGCTCATGTGGATTTGTTATATAACTTTGGGGTCATAGAAAATAGTTGCTTCCCATTTTTTCTTAAATGTTTAGCTCAGACATGTGCCGATTAACAAAAATAATCTAAATTTAAGATACATAGGTATTTTTTGGTGACTTGTTAGTCCTAAGGAAAAATTGCTAATGAGTCAGATCATTGAATATACATACATGTGCACTTATGCAGAGAATTGCAATATACTATTTGTATACTAATTAACTTCTGGGGCAAGTGGTTCTGAAAGGTTTCTGTCTTAACACTCTGGGCATCTAATGTTAAATATTTTACAGTCAGAGCTATTATAAGGTAGTGAAATTCCACAAACTGTCATAGTAATGCAGATATCATATATATGGCATAACCACGTCATACAATCCTTAATATTTCAATACAGAAAAGAAACAAACCGAAAACACCTATTTTGCTAGTGTGAACTTATGCAAACAGAAAGTGATGCAGTAAGTATGACTAAAATAGTAAATAATGTTAAGAGATTGATAAAATCTAAAATAATGTATAAAATAAAGGAAAGTTCACATCTAGACGATTTCAGCAATTTTTACTTTAAAACATCATCATTGTTTTTGCAGGGAGGAAAGTCGTGCTATTTTGAAGGCTTCCCCTGTCTTTAAAGTTAATTTCTTCTAGGCTCCGTCAGATTCCGCTCCTCTGACGGCAGCACACGTTCATTATGTACAAGTCATTAAGTGGAAGTTAGGAGAGAGGAAGCTTATTCTCTGAAGCAATTTGTTTGCAGCAATGCTGCTAGAGCATAGTTTAGAATTATCTTTAATATGAATGAGAAGCTGGAGCCACTTGAATAGGCAGATGGAGTTTTGTTTTCTACCCCCAGACCATGAACTTGTCTACTTCTTTTCTCTAAGTACATTCATCATTTTAGTCGCAGTTTTATTTAACCTTGTTCTGCCATTCTTTCTAATTACTTGGTTTAGTATCCATTCCAGGGCAGCTAATTGGCTTTGCTTAGCCCTCCTTTTCACACATATCCATGCCATTCCATGAGTAATTCAAGTCCCATTAGCTCCCACTTCATTTAAACCAACATAGGGCTCATGGGAATAGTAGGGCTGTTGGAAACAGGTGCAACTGGCCAGATGGCTGCCTTACCAGGAGGGTGGAGCAGACCCAGCAACTCCCTTGCCAAATTCAAATTCAGACTGAGACAAATAAAAGAGTTAGCAGAGGGCTAAACCTGGTTTTAATTGCTATAGTTTTCTGTTATTGGTTCCCCTTTAGACTCCAAATGTACATTCTTTTCATGCTTAAAGCCAACTTTAAGAAACAGTCAAGTTGCTTATAAAACATTAGACATCAACTACTATAATGTATGCTGCCAATGTATTGGTTGGTTCTATTTTAAAAGAAGACTAGTTATAGATATTATTTGGGTGCTAACTTGCCTCTTTGATCAGCTATTTCCATACCATATTTACTATTCTGTAAGATTGTCTCACTCTTTTGAATTCAGAGGGTACCGATTCTAAACCTTGGATTATTTACTCCTGCTCTACTTTTTCTTTAATTGACTGGGGATGCAAAACAGAAAATCTTGTGGATCTTGCCCTGCAAATTCATAATATTCAGTATTAACTAAGCTCTGGCCTAGGTTTTTTTACCCATTTATTTCTTCCAGAATATGTCACAAGAAAACTTTTAAACACTACCATTAAATTCAGATTCTGCCTACTTCATTTTCGCAAAGATAACTGGATATAAAAAAAGTCCAGTCTTACAATTCATCCTTGCTATCCACTGGCCACATATTCCTTCATGTCTAACTTCTTTTTACATGACTATAATGATATTGTATATTTAAAGGAGATCATTATCCTTGTAATTTCCAATCCCTGTTATTTTTCCCCTTCAATTCCATTTCCTTGAACTTGAAACCATGAACACTAAGTCCATGTAAATCACTATGAAGATTTTGTTTTTCTACTTGGGCTTTTGAAACAGTATTTTTTTCTTTTGTTTCTACTTAATATCTGGTCTCTTTTTTTCTCCTTTTTATTAATGCATTCTGTACATTTGGGTGTTATTCAAGGCTCTCTTCAACCCTGTAAAGTTGTTTCTATTTTGTCTTCCATAGTAAAAAGGCTAGGCTACATCTCACAGTAATTATTCTGGTAATGACTCCCTATCTGTGGCTCAAGTTCCATTTTTCGATAAGACTCATTGATGTGTCTCAAGCTAATTTTCCTGTGTTCCCACTTTCACCTCCTAATTCTATATTCTGATCAGTTCATTTGTTAATTTCTAGATTATGCTCTTAACCAATTTGCATCCTTATAAAATTTTTACCACTATATACTGTACACTGTGCCCTAACTCATTTTCCTTAAAATTTTCTCCTTTCATCATATTTTTTGCTTAGTCAACTAATTATAATATAAGCTTGAATAATTTTTTCAATGATCAATTTTGCCATCTGTAAAATGGTTATAATACCACGCTACCTCATAAAGTTGAAAGTATGAAATGGATGCTATGTCTAACATTATTTTACAAAGAAAGAAAATGAGATGCAGGCAAGAGATTTGCCTAAAGTCAGAGAGTTAGGATCAGGTCTAAGAGTCAATCTCTGACCTATTAAACCCAATACTAATATTTTTTTTTCACTGAATGCAAATTACTTGACTTATCTTACCTATCTAATTTATTTCCCACTATCATTATATATCTCTTGCTTCACATCACAATATGATCATTTGTACAATTTTTTTTTTTTTTTTCTGCTTTGAAAGTCTTGTAAAGCCTTCTTAGGTATTAGCTCTGTTCAACTTTCAGGTCCTGTTTAAATAACATTTGCTTTAAGATATTTTCCACAAAACCTTCAGGTCATACCTACTTTTCCATGCACAACTTTCTCTCAGATTTATTTTCTACATTATGTATTTGTCATATAATTGTATAGTATGTTGTTTGTCCTGTAAATGTTCCATAGTATGCAATACTGATTTTAATTTTATGAAGAAACTGTGACTACCTAAACTGGTTTGAAGCTAAAAAGATTATTGCAGCCCTGCTTTGCTGAGACCTTCTAGTCATCATAACGGCAAGACTTAATTTGTTATTGCACATATAATCCCAGACTATTTTAGGGCAGGCACATTTGAGTGTCTAGGCTTTTATATGAATGGGTGAGAGAGATTTTTTTCAATATTGCCTTTTGCAACTGTTCAAAAGTCAGATCTTGAGCTAAGACTTGTCATCAACTCTGCTGCTAAGGCTCAGTTTACTGCCTTTCCTAATTTGCTACTTCTCTAGAGATTTGTGTAATGCCAAAATATGAAAATGTCCTCCAAAATACATTTTTCAAAGTGCCCAAGATTGCTGCCAGATTTCCTAGGATGTTTTTTCCTTTCTCATTGCACTGCATCCATATTTTCTCTCTTCATTTTACTTTTACCTGATAGAGTGGAAATGTTACATAGACTATCCAGAAGTTTGAGGCAACTTCTAGTTCACGTTATAAAAATAATCCCCCCTTTCTCTGAATAATTCATTTCTCCAGTCTCTTCAAATAATATTTTTCACCATATTTCTCAGAGGTTTTCTGATTAACCGTTTTATGTTGACTATGGTCAGCTCAGCTTCTACATTTTCAATAGAACTGAAAACTATGTAATAGGAAATCATGATAGTTATTACTTTTTTCCATTTTCCATTAATAGATCCAGTACTTTCATTTGTAAACTATTGGAATAACTTGTAAGTTTATTTTTATTTCCTCTTATACTAGTTCTTGGAATAAATAATTTTTCAAGTTTTGAATAAGAATGTGAAATATTAGCATTATTTTTGAGTAGTGGTGTTATGGTAATTTTATATATTATAAAATATAATATATAAAAAAACAAATATGAAGTAATTTTATAATCAGAACAAAGCTATTTTCATTTTAATAAAAGCAAGACTTTTCAATGTTGTTAAGTACCATTTCAGTAGCATTTCATCTTATGTATTTTTAATGTATCTCAGTGGTTTTCAAGATATCTTCTTGTACACTATTCAATATATTAGCATTTGGTAAAAATTGCTCATTTTCATCACTTTTAGTTATAACAAGATAAAACTTGAAATTTTACATAGAAGCATTTTTATGGCCATACTGTTTTATGGTACCAACATCCCACTAATTGCCCCAATGTTATCCATTGTCTGATAAGGAAAGTAGTTAATGTCCAGGAAAAAAAAAAAAAATCCATTGAATTCCCCAGCAGATATATTTTTTAATTAATGGCAGAGAAAAATTTCTTGAAATCAAGACTTTCAATTGCAAAAGTAGGTGTTTCCCAGTATAAATGATTTTTAATTTCTTAAATCATGATTAGTAGACAAAGACAGAATTGGAAAGAATGTGGTATGCTTCCTAAGACTTAGTAAATAAAAATTTGACTCATCTGTGAGAGACGGTTGATCTGAACAGTAAAATTAAGCTGAGATATCCAAACTTCCAAGACAAGAGTTAGAGGGGCAAAGATACAGTAGTCCTCCCTTATCTGCAGTTTCACTTTCCAAGGTTTCAGTTACCCAAGGTAAACCGTGGTCTAAAAATATTAAATAAAAAATTTCAGATATTTTGAGAGAGACCACATTCACATAATTTTTATTATATTATAGTATATTATTATAATTGCTCAATTTTATTATTAGATATTATTGTTAATATCCTGTACTTAATTTATAAATTAAACTTTATTATGGGTATGTATGCATAGGAAAAAACAGTATATATAAGGTTTAGTATTATCTGGGTTTCAGGCATCTACTGGGGGTTTGAAACATATCCCCTATAGGTAAAGGAAGTCAACTGCATTAGAAACTTTAATAGGTTAAAGGGAATCTGAGCACATAGGAAACATTTCACAACAGAGACCAGAAAGACTGCAAGCTTCTTAGACATATTTCTTTTCCACTGAAGTGATGGAGTAGTAGAATTGTAAGTGCTGAGGGATGGAGTTGGTGGGTGGGCCCACAGGCAGCTCGTTATTGTCAGCACCACCATTGTGGTGAAGGGAAACATCTGGATTGTTTTTATAACTTTTGAGAAAATCTTGAAAATGGCAGAAAGTGAGCCACTGAGTTCAGAGAAGATTCAAATAGTGGATATAGTGCACATTTGAACACCACACACAGCAGCAATGGGTGCAAACATATGACAATGGGAACCAAGTGGGATGTTACCCTCAGTGGAGACTAGTATGGATAGATGATAATTTTTCATCTATATTCATCTAGTACTAAGGTCATACATAATCACTTTCAGGGAGCTTGACCTAGGAAAATGCTAAGTTAACTGAATAGTTTCCCCAATGATACTAAGTATTAAAGTCGATATTACTGAGTTTACTTTGAATAGGGAAGATTAATGCTTTATCTCTGGAACTGTCAGCTCCAGAGAAATTAACAGCTTTGTTCAACTTGTTTGTGACCACAGGGACAGATTTACAGTAAATCTAATGTGGCTGAACCCTCAGAGTCTCTCCTTCACTCAAGCCTCTTCCAAGTCTCCAGGTTCCAAGGCTCCAGGAGCAGCTCTAGCAAGGCTCATATGCTTTTGTGAAACTTGCAAAAGTAAGATTTAACCACAATTACATAAAACAACTGCCTCTTTCTACTCTGACTTTCCTTCAAGAACATTTTCCCTCATTTTGGGGGAATCAAACTAAGGGAGGACTCAGTTAAGTAGAAATTCCATTGGAGATACATTTAGTCTGGACTTAATGAGATATATGTGGTTCACTTTCCTTACCATGAAGAATTAAGTTAGTGCTAGCCTCCAATGTTGTACAAGCACATGTATTCACAGTAATGTGGTGAGATGAATGAGTCCTAAAGTACCCGGCACTGGAAATACACGGGCTGTGCAGGAGAAACAGAACTAGAATATAGTCTGTGGAAACTTCCTTCAATCATTAGACATGTAAACATTTAAGAAGACTAAACCATCTCTGATGCTTACTTAATAAATTATTTTTATTTTTTATTATTGAGCATATACTCAATTATAAAGTATCTATTACTAGAAATATACAATAAAGACCTCATTCGTTTTTTGATTTGCATGAAATAGAAACAATCAGAATTCCTAAATTTTTAGGACACAAACCTGTAGATATATCCCAGAATATGTCAGTGTGTAAGGAACCATGCATTTTTCACCCTTTTATAATAAACTGCACCTTAGCAATACATTTTCAATGAGTCATGAAACTAAAGGAAATTTTTCTAAAGTATCTAAATAATCAAAACACATTTACTTCAATCATTTTAGAGAAAAGCCTGAGTTTTTTCTATATTCTCTACAAAAAAAAAAAAAAACCCAAAACATTAATGTATGAAGGTAGTATTAAAAGTATACAACCAAACTTTATGGAATAAAATATGATAGAGGTGTGTCAGATAGTTTATTAATAGAAGCATTATGTTATTTTCCTGAATTTTTTAATGCTTGTGGTATGTGCCAGCTTTAATTTTTTTAATTTTGTGAATATCTTTTTAGTTCTAAATATGTATTTTGTTATATATCCAACTTTGCATTTTTAATTTTGTATTATTTTTTTCCTTAAATATCCCTATCCCCAGTTACATACAATTCAAGCCCTAAATCTGACTGTGACTAAAAATATCTTCATCCTTTCAATTGGTGCTTGGAGGCAAGCTCCATGAGAACAGGAATTGTTTTTCTTTTGTTCACTTCTATATATCAAAAGCCTATTAGGATTTGAAGTAAAAAAAGGTACTCAATCAATATTTATAGAATGAATATAGATGACTGTTTAATCTCTGTGTTTCTAAACTGAAGAAACCGAATGTTTTGTTATTCTTGTACTAAAATTTCCCACAAATGTCATGATGTTTACATGGAAAAATTATTTTAAAAATTTCTTGCAAAACTCTAGTAATTTAAAAAGGATTTACCTTCTGTAGTAATGAAGAATTTGGTTTAGAAAATATGCAAACACAAGACATCCAGAAAAGTACAACATGAGGGAAGAGGAAAAAGAAAAAACCTAAAGACAAAACAGGAAAGATTATTACAAAAGGCTTGAGACAGGTGAGAAATAATAAGAGTTAAATATGGAAAGATGGATGAACACATTTTCCTTTTCACTCTAAGAGAAACTCAAAGAGAATATAAACATTTCACATTTATCTAAATAACCAATGTATGCTATATTCCACAGATAGATGTTTGGAAACAATCTTTCTCATCTTCAATAATATTTATCGAGTGACGAAAGCACCTGAGGGATAAACAGTTCAAATGACCGGCTAGTTCATTTTATACAGAAGTGAAAAAAATCATGAACCACGTGTTGCAAAACTGAAATGCTAAATGAAGTTGTGATGTGTGAGCAACACGACTACAGATGTTCAAACGTTACTTGTTGAGACTGGGCTTAATAAACCAGACTCAACAAACCATGGAAATTTAAAATTTGGGGGCATTGACATTATTAAAATATTATGATAAAAGAGTTTCAAGCTTTTTTATAGTACCTCCTATTTGTCCATCTTGAACTAAAGATCATACTCTTGAATATGTTTGTATCAGATACAAACTCATACAAATAACAAAACTGTTTTAAAATTTAAAAAAAAAAAATGAATTGCTGGAGTAAACTGGTTCATTTCCTTCCCCTACCCCAGCCTCTTGGAAGTTATTCTGCATGTTAGTGCTAAAAAGTGTTGTCCATCTTGCTTAAGTAAACTATCATCTCCCTCTGTGCTTGTAGGACCCTATACAGAACTCTCGTAAATCCCATATATATATGAATAAATGTATATGTCTCTGTTTTTATGTATCTATCTATTCAGGAACCACTATGAAAGTCAGGTTTTGTTTAATTTTATAATTTTTCTAAATGCAAACCTTTCTAATGATTTATATTGTTACTTTGTATAGTTTATTTAACCCATTCGTAATATTTTAAAAATCTTTAAATCTTTGGGTATACAGTGATTCAGATCAACCTTAATGACACATAAAAAAAAACTTAAAAAGAGAAGCATTATAATTATAAAACATTGAGAATTCATAGGTTAGCTAATTTCTATCTCAGTAAAATGTGACTTAAATAAAATGGAGATGACGCTATCTTCTATCTCAAGGTCTCAAGTGTTAATCAGGCAGTGTCAATGAAAGTAATATATTTGGATTTCTTTGAGAATAATGCTATGTAACACTTAAGACTCCATTATTGATGATAAATTTATAAATAAGTGTTAAGCTTTTCTTAGTATATTCTCAACAGTGTGCTAAATTCTTTAGTCATCCTTATATTTAATTCTCAGAACTCTAAAATGTAGGAATTATTATTTGCCCCTGTTTTACAGATAAATAAATGAAAGCTGAGATAGTTTAAATAAACTGTCCAAAAATACTGCAAATAAATTATAGATTCAGTAATTAAACCCTGGTCAATCTAATTTCAGAGGATAATTCTTTGTTTCCCAATTTAAAATGCCTAGATGAATTCAATTATTTCAGTAATTATGTTGTTATCTTAGTATGTATTTTAAAAAATTAGCACATTTAACTCACGATTTCACAGATTTGATTTTGAGTCTGAGACTATCATAGGCATTTATATTTTTTAAATGGATTAATTTAAATATAAACATTAAATAATAGTACAAATGATACATAGATATGATAAAGTCAGGAAAGTGGTATGTGATTGAACTTCAAGAAGTTCTATAGTGGCTGATTGTGTATCTCTAGTCAATAGCATTGTTAAGTGGGTTCCATTCAGAACTGACACTAGGGGAAATTGGTGAGTTTACTTTCAGTACCTACCACATTCCAGGAGCTCTCCTCATTAGAGTGGTGTCTTGATGATACTCTTGGGTTACCAAGGAACCATTCTTTATGTATTTAGAATTCAGTTCCTCTCTCCAAACTTATCTGACCTATGTTCATTATTTAAATGACATGCTTCCTGGTATACTATCAAACAAGTTTTTCTCTATAAGTTAACTTTTTATTTTTAACAGCAGTATTTATTACCTAAGCTATAGGAATAAATAATTATGGTTATTGTGTCCCAGCCAGAATATTATTTCCAAGTAGGAAGGCTATGACCTTTGATGATCCTTAAATCATGCCAGGTAATTATGATGTCAAACGTTGTGAAGGTGACTCTCCTTTCATTATCAATAGGAGTCATATCATTTTGAAGTACATGTTTGTTTTATCTTATGACAAAGAAAAATTTTCCACTTAAGTAGGAAATAAAAGTCACATGACAACATCATACAATTATTTAATTTTAAACCTTATCAACAACTGTGAAGATTAATTGAGCATCGGTTGTGTATCAGCCACTATTCTAGTCACTGAGAATACAAGAATGTAGATGTAGTCCTTACTTTTACATATTTTGTTATTGAATGTGTGTGTGTGTGTGTGTGTGTGTTCTGGGATGAGATGGAGTAGGAGTAGCAACCAGGGCTCAGGGAGAGACAAATAAAAAGGTGATTATTTTGCAGCACTGTAAGCTCTATGGTGAATGCATGGAGTGTCTTTGAGTATATGGGAAGAGACATTATCTCATCCAGACCAGGGATGCTTAGAGGAAGCTTCATGAAGGAGGCATGGCCTGAGCTGAGTCTTCAAGTAAAAGTAAGGTTTAGTCAAGCAAAGTAGAAGCAAAGAGAATTTAAGGCAGAAGAAATAGAATGGATAAAGACAGGAAAAAAAAAAAAAAACAAGAAAGTTGTCACCTTTGGGGAAGAGCAAATAGGTCAGTGTGGTAAAGATTATCTTGAGCTTGGATTTAAACACTCTTACCTCTATGCTATGTGATACAATACACTCCTTACAGGCTACAGCCATAGAGTATGGCGATCTTATCAGAAAATGTACTTCTTGATACTGAAGCTAATGATCATTAATAGAAAACTGATTAAACTATCCCATTTAGTTAATGGCTCACTATTAGAATCCTAAATCTCTCTTAAAAATGCTAATTTAAAATATATAAGATAAAGTCTACATTAATTTATTTATCTATTCATTTATTCAACAAATATTTATTAAGTACCTATTACATGTTAGAAAATTGTGCTGAGGCAGAGATGCAATAAAAAGCAAGCTATGCCTTGTGCATCCAAACACATGACAATATAACTAAAATGGTCTGCCTTGACTCTAAACCACAAGAGACAAACAGCAGAAATTGCTCAGTATAATACTGACTTTATTTATAGAAATATGCTGTTTTGGGTGCTATCACAGGTGTCCTGGTCTGCTTACCAGATTTATTACTATGGCAAAGGTGGGTATATATCAATCTTGATATGACTATTTCATAAAATCATTCAGTATCTTAATTTGGACTCTATGCTAATTAAAAAACTTTTAGTTTATTTTTAGTTTTTGATTGGCTGTATTCCTCAGCTTGTCCAACAGTATAATAAGAGATCACTTGAGTTGAAAGAAAACACTAAAGAAAGGGGTCACAGGACCCTTCCTCTGCCTTTTGTTTTTTTCCAGGAATTTGGAAAACTGAACTCTATATTTAGCAAATCTAATTCTTTCCTTAAATATCTCTCCTATAGCAAATGAGAGGCAGCATAGTACACTGAGGAAAAAAAAAAAATTCTGCCAGTAATTTTGCTCTTCTGTCCATGAATAAATGAAAGCAAATAAAGTACAAGTGTATCCTGGGTCTCTTGGCTGTTCTGATCCTCATTTTCACTTATAATATTGTGTTATGTCTGATTAATCAGGTGCTTGTGATTTAGTGCTTATGACTATTTTCTAGGTCTCATCACTGCGGCAGGAACTGATTACAGGACAATTTGAGGATCAAATATTGAGTCCGAGAAATCAGCGAAAAGGGTACTTAGTTTTTGTTTCTGATCAAGTCAGCCACTATCTTTCTTTTTCATTTAATAGTAATTATACTAGGCAGCTTATTATGAGCATTCAAATATTTCAAATATAGAAAACAGAATAGTACAAAATTATTCTGACATTTTCAATAAATATATTAACATGTATCTCTAAACAATGTCTTTTTAAAAACAACTTCAATGTCAGTTATGACTTAAAAGTTTATAATAGATCCTTAACATCATTGAATTTTAGTGTTCAGATTTCTAATTGTCTAATATATGTTACTTTTCTTAAAACTTATTTGAACCAGGATCAAAATAAGTGCTACACAATGCAACTGGTCATGTTGTTTTAATCTTTTTTAACCTATAAAGATCCCCTTCAATTTTGTTTTTCTCTTTTGCAATTTAAGTGTCAGAAATAACAACCTAGGTGCTGACTGGATCCCTATAGCGTCATTTATCATGTTCACTGGTCATCTGTATTTGCATTAAATTAACATTAGATATAAAGTTTTCCTCAAAATCAAGTTTCTTCTTCATTTTACTCATTTTTTGACAAGATTACTTTATAGTTGTATGTTCTGTCATGAGACATTTTAAGTCTAATCATCTTTCTTTTTGTAATGTTAGCAGCTATGGATGCTTAAAGCCTAGATCTAAATAATTTTCAATAAATCAACTTATCTTTTTAACTATGTTTAAAGGAAATTTGTGTTCTTCATACTCCCCATCAACTGAATATAGAAGAAAATAGTGATGCCTATGGTATTTTTTCTTCTGCCCAAAAGAAAGAGGTAGAGGTGGAGGTAGAGATCATTAATTAAAAAAAAAAAAAGAATTTACTCTTAGGAATTTTCTAATTCACCATAATTCACCAATAATATCTGGCAGAGTTGTTTTATTGATGCTATAGAAATCTTAAAAGCCATTATTTTTATGCAAATGCTATAAGAGATAGTTATGTATTTTAAAGTCTCATAAGACATCATCATTATTAAATTATTTCTCTAACTTGGAAATTATTTCTATTTATGTCTGCTTACTATGAGATTGAAAATAGCCAAGCATGGAAGTCACCATAGTTCATAGTCCGATAATTAAAGTCACATAGGAAGTCAATAGTAGGAATGAGAATGTAGCTAACTTACATATTTTGGTACCATATAATGCAATATGTTAAAATCTTTCTTACACTAATAAAAGAAGCACAAATAGTTATGAAGTGAATAAAAAATTCAAATTGAGGCAAATAATTTTTCAAAAAGCTCCTAAGGATAAGTAGTATTTGAGATAAACCTTAAAAGCGTAACTTATATATCGAGAGGGAGATTGGAAATCATTCAAAACAGAAGCAATAGAATAGAAATAAATAATGGCTTAGTTTGGATGGAAAGTGGTGGACTAAAAATGGGTAAAAAGTCTGAGAATGTACATGAAGGCCATATATCAGTGGTTAAGATTACAATTTTTGGAGATAGATATTTTAGAGTGCAAATTTTAGCTCTGCTTCTGTGTTAATCTGGTTCTCTGAGAAGCACATACCAAGGCAGAACTAGATATGCAAGAGATCGATTGAGGTAAATGCCAAGGAAGATCTTAGATTGCAATGGAGCACAAGAAAGTTTTTACAAAATTGGAGTTGTTAACAATTACATGAGAAGATATCTATAAAATGTATAAAAATTATAGTTCAGAAGTTGTGGTTTCAGATATAATGTTGGTGACTTTGATAAAAATGGTAAATAAATGTAAAGATAAGAATTTCCTTTAATTGAGTTAGAGATCAGGAATGCATAATGTCTTCTTGGTGAAAACACATGACATTATCAAATTACACTATAGAAATAGAAAAGCAGTTATTGAGAGAAAAATGTCAGAAGAACAATAGCAGAAGGTACCACATCTCATGGAATTTAGAGATGACACAATAGTAAGTAGAGGCTATCAGTATACAATAATTTTGTAAAGGTGAGATTGAATGACTGAATCCCACCAGAAGATTGTCATATCAAACAAGGACATATAGTAAGAGGTAACAAAATGCTGAACTCAAATGTTGGCTGTAATCATAGAAAGGAAGGGCTATATAAATAAAACACTGAAAATTAATCTATGAACAGGATATCTTAGTAGATGTGTAAGGTTAATGGAAAGAAGAATTATATCACCAAAATTTCAAGTTAGTACCTTAGAAATGTTGATCAGTAAGTTAAAAAAAAAAAAAGTGTTGAAAAAAGATTAAAATGTTTAAATTTAGATGTTCTTCAGTTTATTTAAATGTTAGATTTTTGAAATTGTTAATCATATCTAAAAATGAAGGTCAGCATTCCAGGAATGAGTTAGATCAGCAGTAAATAAACTTGGACTCAATAGAATAGGAATGCATTTGTGATTAAGTAAATGCATGTGGTCACCAAGAAAATTAGTGTGAGCACAGTGAAGCAAAATAAAGTCAGGGCTTTCATATATTCCTGAATTTAGCAGATAGATAGAGCCACGGCTTTGAAAATCAGTAAAAGTGAGTGAACAGGAAAAGAGAAGAAGATTGTGAATTTAGAAATTTAAGAGGAAACTAATGGACACTAATCAGGAAAATATTTCAAGAAAAACTGTATTTTGGCATCATAATTGCAAAGAAGTTAAATAAATTTGTTAATTAAAAGTTATTTAGTGATCTTTGAGACAACAGTTTTATTAAGTACAGAATTTTATGTACATAAAATATGTCAACTCTGTAAAGGATAAAGCACCAAGGATACATTCATTTTCTGAGGGCTAAAAGAAAACAGAACAGTAGGTAGTTTAGGGACAGCAACATACAGAGAAGTTTGTAATTTTTTTAAAATTTTTCTCAGGCAGTTGTTTTTTGTTCATGTCAAACATATTTTCGGGCAGAGGGAAAGTAACAAATTAAATAAATCTATGTATAGTTAACCCTTGAACAGCACAGAGGGTAGGGGAGCTGATCTCTACGCAGTAGAAAATCAGTATAATTTGATTTCCCAGTGGTCTCTAGGTACTTGCGGGGAATTAGTTCCAACACTTTTTGGATACCTAATGGCATTGAACTCTACATACAGTTGACCCTTCACATCCACGGGTTCCCAAACAGGGATGGAAAATACTGTTTTTCACCTACCATTAGTTGAATCTATGAATGCAAAATCCGAAGATACAAAGGATCAACTGTATATTTATTATAGGAAATTCACATATAAGTGGACCCTGTGCAGTTTAAACCCATGTTGTTCAAGGGTCAACTGTAGATAAATTAGATAGATGATAGATAGATGATAAATGGTATAGATAGATAGATAATTTTAAAGGACATATTTGATAAATCAAAGCCTTAGATAAGAAAGAACAATGAGTAGGATGAGAGCAGAAGGATCAGCCTTGGTTAAATAAGATAATTTCTTTCACAGAGATCATAAAATGGAAAAGAGAGGGAGAAGTTATGCAGTGATTTTAGAACTAAAAAAGATGGAAAATGAGTATTTGCAGGTGGGGAGCCTTAAAATTTTCAGTAAATTAAGAAAAAATATCATCACCCCTTTTCCAACCAGTAATGTAGTTCCACTGTCAGACATAATGTATTGATCACATTTACCCTGCTGGTGCTCTTTAAAATGTCTGGAAGCGTTTCTACTCACTCCTGACAGTATTAATGAAATGCTCTCATTAAGGTACAAATTAGGCTAATATTTTATTGACTTAATTTATTTAGATTGAGTCTGATTACTTAGGTATCATGATAATCACCCTGGAAGCATTTGAATAAAATAACCCAATTAATTTAATAAATTCTTCATTCGCTCTTGCATTCCAGATGTAATGAAAGAATCCATTTAACCCATTACTATGGACTTACCAGCTTGTCTTGTCAATGAGGTTATAGCAACAAACAAAAATGTCATTCAAAAAATCTTTCTGTAGAAACATGATCAAGTCATTCATTTTCACAAATGTTAGAATAAGGATGCATAATAATGGCATCATTATTATCTTATAAAGTAATTTTTACTCTGAAGTGAAATTCTTATTTTAAACAATTTAGAAAAAAACTAATTTTGAGCCTACTTATACATTAGTGAATATTATTGTGCATTAAACCACTTTATTTTCCCCAAGGTCTATATATATTAAGAACTGTTGTCAATAAACTGGTCCACTGATCTTGGCCCTCCTAGTATATTTGCCCTGAAAAATTCAATAGAAGCTGTGTGGTGCATACATAATAAGATGAAAATATTTATACAGAGTTGGTATAACTGTGACTTTTTCAAACCAAAATCAGTCATGCCAGTCTTCATTACAGTTAAGACCCAACTACGATAAAGCTCAAGTAACAGGAAGAACACATCAGCTTGACAAGATTGTCTTCAGTATTTTGTAGTCATAATTTGCAAAAAATGGCACATTTTTCTGAACCAAAGAATCATAGGACTACCGAGTGCCTTGTGATGAAAAATATCACTACTTACTTTAGAAACTGGAGGCTTTCATGAACTGCATTTTGAAAAGCCATACATATATCTTCAAAACCAATAAGTGTCATGGATTTTCAACAGTTTAGTAACAAACATGTAAACCTGAATGACATGAGAAAAGAAGCATATACATTTTTTTTAAATTTGAGGACTTGAAGAGAGAAACCATGCCTGGTAAACCACGAATGGTAACTCATATTCAAGGAGTCAGATCTGGAAGCCAGGTGGAAAAGTAGACGCACATACCTGAACACAACATTGATGACTTAATTAATAAATTAATTCAATAAAGCATTAGCCTAAATTGTGCCTTTTATTTTAGACGAATAATCTTTACATCATTGTTGTCTTTAACAGCTGTTGCCAACACTCCTGCAAATCTGTCTCCAGACTTAGAAAATCTCCTCTTCATTCTTATGGGATATGTTTTACAAAAGTCCAAACAAGTAGTCATATAATTAGAATGAGCATCAGAGTCAAAAGAATGCTGAATTCTGAAACATTGCTCCACTATGTTCTAGAGCTTTTTGGCAAAGAGAGAGAGAGAGAGAGAGAGAGAGAGAGAGAGAGAGAGAAAGAAAGTGTGTTTCAATTCCTCTCTTTTTTTTGTAGCACTCACAAATTACCACAAGAAAATAAAATGAGTCAACAACATAACTTTATGGTCAATGTATCTTGTCAAAGAGAAAAGTAAATCGTTACAGAGGACATTAGGAGCAGCCAGACAGATGTGCTCACTTTGTTTGCTACTAACTGATGTCATAGGAACTCTCAACCTCTGACTAGAAACTTCTTTAATGGAGCTAAGAACCTAAAGATTCAGGAACATCAGAAAATGAGAAGTCAAAATGAAGTCTCCAGTATTCGCGATATATGTTCCTACTTAAAATGAAAATATCTCTGTAATAGTTCATAATTTATTTTAAAAGAGATGCATATGACTTACTTAAAGGACATCTATTTAGAATATGTCTGTTGTAGATTTTACACACACATACACATACACACAATACACAAACGTATTACCGAAAGTCTCAGTTAGGCAACCCTCTGTCATTAATTTTGATGGCATCTGATTTAGTAACTAAGAACCAGTTAATACCCATATGCGATATTTCTTTATTCTATGGTGTTCTGGGGGAAGTAGGGTTAAAAAGTTTCTTTTAAATTATATTCATTCCTTTTTAGTATATTGAAAAAGAAAAAAAGAGATAAACAACACACTGAACTATATACATTCTCACTTTCTTGTCCAAACTGTTTGTTACAAGGAGACTATAAGACTACCTTGGGCTATTTTGAATTTCTTTTGTTTGTAGCTATATTTTTGGCCTTCAAATGTTTTTATTGAGTATAATGTTATCTGCTTTTCCTGGTTCCTCGAAGCAGCAGCCAGACCATAACAAAGTAAGTTTTGAGAAATACTGTTAACAAAATCAAGACACATACTCAAATATGTGCTACCATAAGCCTTCCTTCCCCACAAGACATTACTTAAGAAAAAGAAGAGCACCTTGTGTAAAGCAAATTCATGGCCACGAATGCCATCATTATTGTTACTTTCAACTCTGTCATCTCTACCTTACCTTTTCCATCATTGTTTTCCCCTATAATGCTTTCTCTTGTTCTAATTTTATCTCAAAACTGTAAAATCCTGACACCAACTCTCTTCTCACATGGATGCTTTCTGTTTTGTTGTTTCTTTTTGTTTCTTCTCACATCTCCTTCTCAATTATATTCTTCCCCATTTTCTCCAGACATACTATTATGTCTTCATTATCGTCTTCCTCCTCCTCTTGCCCTTCCAGCATATAGAAGTAATTCTTTGTAATTTTTTTTGTAGGGGAGAAAATCAATTGGTTTGTATCTAAGATAGAGAGAAAAGAGAGGAGAGGAGGAAGAGAGAAAGAGAGAGGGAAATGGAGAAGGGTATAATCTGTTGGAGGTATTTAGCTTCCAAAATATGAGAACTGAGCCAGCAGTATTTGAAATATTTTTATTGTCAACTCAGCCTTCATGTGTTGAAAGCTCCATGATGTACACATGCTTTCTCCTAGTTATTCAATTCTAGGTGGTACTATGAAGAGGTTGTGCACATCAAATTACAATTGCCGATCAATCGACTTTAAGATAGATTATCTTACAGATAGACTTGGGTTAATCATATGTGCCCTTAGATTTTGATATAGAGGTCATATATTAGGAAGTCAGAGATTCAAAGTCAGAATGCGTATTCTTGCTGGCCTGGATAAAAGCTAACACTAATAAGAGACTGCAGGTGACCTCTAAGTGCCAAGAGTAGTCCCCGTTCAAAAGTTAGTAAGAAAATGAGGAACAACCCTATAACTACAAGGAATCAAATTCTGCCAACAACTTGAATAAGATTGGATGAGGACACTGAGACTTAGATGAGAATCATAGTGTAATTGATGCTTGGTTGTAATTTGATTGCTACCCTGTGAAACTCTGAGCAGAAAACCTAGCTCCACCATGCTTAGATTCTGACCTACAGAAACTGTAAGATAATAAGTTCTCATTGCTTTAAGCCACGAAATGTATGATAAATATGATAGAAAATTAATATATTCTTTATATATAGATTGCAAAAAAAAGTAATATATACCTGCTGTTTCTTGGTAGGGCTATCATCTGCTAAAATTATTTTTTAAAAAGAATTTTTTATGATTCCAGAAAGAAAGAGAAAAAAGTCTCAGAAGATTCATTTAATTATTTAATAATATTTATATCTTTAAGTAAAGTTAATAAAGATGCTTAAATAAATTATCAATCTCTTAAGGAATTCAGGATATGAGAAGCTGTAAGCAACAGATTAGTATTATAACATCACAGGTGTTCATTAGTTTTAATTCTTGGATACTCAACAAAGGCCTTAAAATCACTTACATTTTTAAATTATTATTTCTAAATTCTTTAATAGAATGTCTCAAAATATTGTAAAAAAAAGAAAAGCTGGACTCACCAGAACTCCTTCCTGTTCTCTTCTCTTCTCTTTAACCCTTACTGTGGGAAATACATATCCCCTATGTTGATGACAAGGGACAAAATAATGAAACTTGGGGCAGATTTCATCCTTTGAAATTTTTTTCAGTATAGACTCTGCCGTTAACCATTGCCTGTCCACAGTATGATATAGATAACACCTAACACCACATTACCCCCTTTTTCTTCCTAATATTAGCTCTTTTAATCTAAAGATTTACAGTATTTCTAGTCCTCAAAGGCAATTTTGATTTGTGTAAGCCATTCATATAATGATGTTCCTTAATCTAGAAATGGAAACGTGAATCAAAATTTCCCAATCAGATTGAAGAGAAGGAATATCATCTATGTTTAAAAAAGATGTCTCCTTTTTCCTCTCCTACAAGCAGTAAATAAGAATGCTGCTCATATTGTCACTGTCAGCCATCTTGAAACCACAAGGACAACTAGTCTTAGGAGGGACCTGACTACAGCATAGGAGAAAGAAGATAAGGACCTGGATTCCTAATTATATTGGGCCTCTCATTAGAACACACTTGGAACCCATCCTACCTCTGGACTCCCAGTTATATTAGTTAATAAATTTCTTTATTGGTTAAACTACTTTGAGTTAGGCATTTTCTGTTATCTGCAGCTCAGTATCCTAACAGATAACATGAAGAATCAATGTTCACTGTCAATACGCTGTTTAAACTTTAGCTGAGCTTTATTCTCAAATGTAAAGCATTTCAAAGGCCTGTAGAATTTCATCTCTAGTTTCCCAGGCAACTATCACATGTCACTCATGGATGTTCAAAGCACACAGGTAATATTCCATCTCATCACCTCAATTTTAAATCCAGAGAAAGACAAATGAAATGGGTGCCAATAAATCCTCCAGGCTGCAGAGATAAAAGAAAAGAATGAAAATCCAGGAGGCAAAGGCAAGTAAACAGTCTACTCTGCTATCTAATCTCTCATTTTCCACTCTTTGTTTTCATTTCTCTTTTTTAATGCTGCCATGAGAAATCCAAAATTAGATATAAATTTCTTTGAAGTTAAGTCTTTCTTTCCGCATTGGTTTTCTGGAGACACTTGACCCTCCTGTATAAGAAACACTGCTCCCACAGAGAAAAGATCTAACAACTCCAAATTCGTAATTTAAGATTCTTTGTTCTCTCCTTCCCCATGTCATAAGAATAAAATTCAGTCTTGGACCTAAATAGGTATGATAGCCTTTAATGTAAATCATTTAAATGCTAATAGTTTTACTCTCTAAACATCTGTTCAATAAAGCTGAATTATATACTAAATGATGGAACTAAAATCAAAAGACTAATTTTCGTTAAAATTGTAATTTTTTTTTTTTCATCGCAAGTAATAAGTTGGAGATCATTTCAAGCCAGGACTGATAGCTTTGCTCATAGTTGCTTTAGAAAGTAACCAAATGAGACTTTGAGACTTATTTATGTCAGAGAAGAAATCCCCTAAGACAGAAACCATTCAGGAAAGCTAAGAACTTCTACTACTCAGCCAGAAACCTGGAAAGTGTGAGTTTTTATTCCTCCCTAAACTGTTCATTTGCTCCACACTGGCTGCTTGACTTCCACTTGTCTGATACAGTCCCTTGTCCTCATAGCAGCCAGAGTAATCCTATTAATTATAAAAGGGAACACATTATTTCTGCTCAAAACCTCCAATAGCTTTTTATCTCACTTAGAACATTATGGCCATCAAGATTCCATATAATCTGACCTGCTAATCTGTTTGACTTTATGTTCTGCCCTACATCTCTTCTTGAAGTCTCACCTTTTCATCTTGGCCTCCTTCATGTTGAAAAAGCCAAGCCTACTTTCACTCAGCCTCTGGACTTGCACATCTTCTGCCTATGAAGTTCTTCCCAGAGATATTTTCTTGACTCACCCACTTCAGTCGGGTTTCTACTTGAATGTCCTCTTATCCCGATATACCTGTTACTCCTCGCCCAGCCTATAAAAATTGCACCCTTTGCATCACTCTCCATCCCCTCACCGTTTTCTTATTTTTTTTCACAGTATTTTTCATCACTGGACATATTACATAATTTATTGTCTACCATTCCCAACTAGAATATGAGCTACCTGATATCAGGAACTTCCCTTTGCTCATTGCTATAACCCAGCACCTAGACCAGTGCCTGGCACTTGGTAGGAGCTAAATAATTATTTTTTAATGTGCACAAACTTTTATTTCAATAAAAATTGCCAAGAATATGCACAATACATTCAGATAGAATACTGTTTTATTAAAAGCCATTTTATCCTTTAATTCTATATAATGAGATTACTTCCTGTTCATTTTTTTTTAAAGGAAGTAATATTCCTTATAGGGCAATATAGAATGTACATACATGTATAAAAGTGTAAAAGAAGGAAAATGCTGCTACCATTACACCCATCAAGAGATAATTACTGTTATAAACAATATAAGAAGACGCTATTTTTATTTCCTAAAAAACACTTTAAATTAATATTTCATCCCATGGAGTAAAACAATTTCATTTTTTGATAAGAAACAGACTGAGAAAAACACCATCAAAGAATCACTGACTCTTTGCTTAGCATAATGTTAGGCTTGATCATCCACAGAGAACACACATTTCAGAGTGTCTCAACTGAAGTCTCCTAATATTAAAACCATTACCAACTTCAACACTTTTCTAGGAAGTAGACCTTAAGAAAACAAACAAACAAAATGTCAAGAGGCAAAATCCAAACTAATTAAACAAAAATGTCAGTGAATTTCTTCTAACATTTTATTCAAACACAGTTGTAAGTAGGGTAAAACAACATTTGCCCTCCCAAATGCCTCTATGTTAGAACCAACTAAAATGCCCCTTTTGTAGGAAGCTGGAGACTCTATCCTTTCTTAAAAGTGTCATTATCTATGAATCAATTACATTTTGATATATTATATTATACATAATATACATACAATTTTTTAAATGAAAATTTACATTATATCACTTCTGGCACTGTGACCACAGCTTTCAATTTTTATATTATTGACTATGCTATGATCATTTGGATGTTCTTTTAAGTTCATAATATATACAGCTAGAATTTCCAAATGCCAATACTCTAGTTAAATTTTGAATTCATCTACTTAAAAAAAGAAATTAAATCTTTGAAGTAAATTAATCTCTATCCAGCAAAATTGAAATTATATATTTCCAAGTCACCTATTGCTATAACATTTTCTGAAGTTTGTTTAATTTGAATTTTCAAAGTATTTTATAATAGATGTTTTCAAGCAACATAAATCTTTCTTATTGTGACATTCCCCACTTTATATATATATAAATGTATATATATATATACACATTTATATATGTATATATATATCCTTATTTATATATATATATTTATTTTCATATATATATATCCTTATTATTCCCTATGGCATCCTCAATAAGACTCTATAAAATGTAACTGGGGAAAGCAAAACAAAATAAAGGACATGACATGCTCACATGCCACAGAGTCAGTGACTTAGGAAAGAATATTACCGTATTGGGGATAAACTGAATTAGTCCAAGTCCAAAAGTTAAAATATTTGGAATGTTCTTTTTGACTTTTATCAATTCAGAGACTTTTACTTATTTTTGAAAATTTAAATCCAATCTACATTTTACTAATACGCATTCTTCTTATAGAATAGGAAGACCTGGAAATGTACAGAACACAGATCCTCTTGATCTGTCTAAAGTTCATGTCTAAACT
Source organism: Pteropus medius (assembly GCF_902729225.1). NCBI lineage: Eukaryota > Metazoa > Chordata > Mammalia > Chiroptera > Pteropodidae > Pteropus > Pteropus medius. The sequence continues at coordinate 6,295,157 of NW_024355008.1, forward strand.
AAAATTTAGTTACTGGGGAAGATATGCTAGTAAAGCAGCTGTCAGCAGGAGCTGGGCTTTATTTTACTTTCAAGACAAAAGCAGATCCTTTATTTTACTTCTAGAAGATACTCTAGTAATTAAATCTATATTATCTTTTCTTAAATTATAGTCTAAGACCATAGAGCAAATGAATGAGAAATCTATGTTAAAGCTTGAGTCTCCTTCATACAATTATCATGATATTACAGGAATCTATTGTACCTTCAACTCCAAAAGTAGGTGTCACATAGGGAAGTTAATGTCCAATAACATCTAAAGTTTAGTGATAATGTTGACTCAGAGTATGCATATCCTCATGCATTAAATCTATATTTATTGATTGATGTCTATTTTATGTTAAGCACTCTTCTAGGGGCAGAAGAGCCAAAGTCCTGTCACTCAAGGAGATTATACCCAATCATCTAACAGAATTCAAAGGTTTAACCAATATACGTTAAGCTTCTCAGATGTTTTCAGGAAGCTTAATCTCATAGGGAACCAGCTATAATGTATCCAGTCTTGCATCATTAAAAAACATTTCTAAGCATCAATTGGGGTGCTTATAAAAATGCAAATCCTTGGCCCACTTGCCACTAAACCAGAATCTGTCCTATTACAGCCAAGATATGCACTCTGGTATCGAGAGTTTGAGACTAGCAGAAAAGGGAATGAAAGAAATTTCCAAAACTCTCTCTTCTCCCTTTTCCACTCCATTGTCTGAATCCAAGCCCCTCTGGTGTCTCTCCTCTCTCTAGTTCACAGAGCTGAAAATGTTGTTCAGCTTGATGTAATAGTGATAACTATAATCATACAAATTGCATATTCTACCCAGCATGGTGCCACACAGAGAATTGATGGCCTTGTGCAGGGCAGTCATATATCAAAGCTGCAGGACCTGTGTAGAATTTAGCAAATGCCAGTGCTCTCCTTCAGTTTATGTTTCCTGTAACCTTGTGGTCTCTCTCAGTTGCTGTACCAGAGAGTAAGTAATCCATCAAAAGGAAAACATCATAAACTACCCTTCTGCCCTCCAAAATACCTTTTTCCCTCTACCTTCTGATTTCTAAATCGAAGTTGGAATTAGTTTTGAGATAGTGTTAAATTTTAAGATAGTGTAGAGGGCTCGATGCCCTCAGAATTCTGGCCCCAGTGTTTTGATACTCATCCTGTCCCCACTGAGTTGCTCTTATTATAGAGATCTCTCTTCACAAGACACTGGATTATTTCTGAGAGCAGTCACAAATTCCAAAGAAATTGCACTGTAGGTCAAGATGGTTTTTTTGTTTGTTTGTTTTTTGTTTGTTTTGTTTTTTTTTAATCAATGTTGTCAAGCAGTCTGGCTCAGCTTACAGTGCCTGACAAGATCTGCACTCCAGTCTTTGATTATGTCAGCACTTTTGCAGTTTCTTTATGTGGAGAGAGAGGAGAGAGAGAGAGAGAGAGAGAGAGAGAGAGAGAAAGAGAAACAGACTGAGACAGAGATTTTTTTTTATGGTTTTGAAAAAGGAAAAACAACCAAAAGATACACAGAAAAAGAAAAGGGGGTGGGAGATCAGTATGGAGATGTAAAAATGTAATCAATGTTTGATGCTCTTAGCAGTTTGAGAGCAAACACAAACTTCAATATTTATGCAGCTATTTCTGTCACATCTGAATAGCCTCAGAGCACCCACCACTCTCCAGAGAAACAGAGTTTTATAGTTTTTGAAGACAATAACAAGACCTCCATAAGTTTATTAAGATGTAAAGCTCAGTTATTTTACTGGAAGTGTTTCCTTTTTAATGCATACTGAATCTGCTAACAGATAGTCTCATGTTCTTTGTTCTTTTTAATATTCTATCACTTTCATTTTTTGATATTAATCTTAAAGAAAATTAAATTATTATGTGCTTGACATGCTATAATCAAAACTGACATTGAGCACTCATATCAAGCATAACTTCAATTTAGTATTTGTGGACCAAAAACTGTTTGTTTAGTATTTGTGGGCCAAAAGATCCTTTTTATAAGTAATCTCTGAAACTGGATAAAGTCTTAATTTCATTGTCACTCACAGAAGGTCAATGGCACCATTTTATGTGAAAGTAATGTGAATGAAGAAAAGTTTTATTTTATTATGAAAACAATGTACTAATCAATCCTGTTGAAGGGACATTGTCTTATATACACTGATTCTACACTATATGTAACTTATATGTAAGGTGTACAAAATATTTAAAAATAAACATGGACACATTTTCCTCCCCCAAAAAGCTAATCACCACTGCTTTTAAAGCCTACCAAGAGTCCCTCCCAAATAGCAATTCTTTTATTCCTCATCCAGAGGTTATCCATTTCTTTTATTGATAGTTTCATCAGCTATAACCATATCCCTAAACAACATAGTATTTGGTTTTATGTGTTTATTAACTTTTTTGTAAATAAAATCGTACATTTTTGCTATTTATTTTGCTTACTTAATATAATTTGTGATATTCATTTAGTTGATAAATAAACTTTATTTTCACTGCTGAACACTATTCTACTGTACCAATGTCACACACATTATTTATTTAATTTTTAGTCGGTGGACAGTTTTGTTTTCTGTTTTTTTTGTTTGCTATTAAATATTGCTTAGTTATTTTCATCAAACATTGTTCCATGTGAAACAAATTCTAGATTTTAATTAGCAGTTAAACCCATGAAAGAATTAACTACACTGTGCAAGATCCATTGTTTGATTCTATTGATCTGAGATAGGCCACAGATATCTCTTTAGCTTTGTTTATGATTGAGGAAATTTTCATAGGGTTTTGTGAAGTAGACCTCATTTATTTTTTCCTTGATTTCTGTAGTCTGCACCTAGCTGATTTTTCACCATCATACCTGTGTCCCCCAGAAATCTCACCATACTGGGAAAAAAAAAAAATCTTTATTTCACATAACAAATGAAAAGGTGCTTTAGCAATTGCAAAGAATATAGCAAGGAAATCTTTCTATGTTCTCTGTCTCTTGCTTATTACTTCATATTAAGTATGTTAAGATATGTGCTTTTACTTGAAATGTTTGTAAAATCTGTCGGCAAATTTCTATTTAGAAAACTTTGTGAATTATAAGCTTCTCGGCACCAAGCATCCATTTCTGACCTATTTAGCTTTCACTCCTCTTTTGAATGTCTGCTCCATCTCTATGTGACTCATCTACTTTTCCCCCTTGGCTACTGAGTTTTACAGACCATTTCAGGAGTTTTATTACTACCGCAAGGATGAAGCATATTGCTTTATTGGTCACCCTCTCAATCAGACGATTCTATTACTCGTCTAGTTCCTGTACTACTAAGTCTCACAGATGAAGTGGTAATAAGATGCTTCCTATTCTCCTCAAACCACATTTCACCAGTAAGAAACTGGAAGGAGTGCTCACAATGGGTCGTTTTATATATAGATCTGCTTACCCTGATTTTTATGGTTCATAAAAGGTTCTGGAATTTGATTATGGATTACTAATCCTGCTTTCTCCACTTACTATATATGCATCATTAATCAATTTAGTTAACCTAGCATTGTCTCATTTTACTTATTTAGAAAGTGGGATACCAAACAATATTGTATCTGTTATTTCTTGCTGTGTAACAAATCACCCCAAAACTTAGCATTGTAAAACAATAACCATTTATTATATATCTTGGCTCTATGGTTTGTATGGGCTGGTCTGATGATATGTGCTGGACATGATTGATCTCAGTTTGGTTTTTTTCATGTGTATGCACTCAGCTGGTAGGTTAGCTGAGGACTAGCTGGTCTAGGATAGCTTTGGTTATGTTATTCAGCTCTGTTGCACATGGTTTCTAGCATAGGTTTGTTCTCGCATCAGTGACCAGACTCAAAGAGGGTAAGGCCTAGGCTCAGAATTGATCCAAGGGGTTTTGTGAAGTAGACCGACAAAGCAATTCATAAGACAAGCACGGAGTCAAAGTGGATGGAAACTACAAAGTTACAGCACAAAGGGAGGCCATCAATACAATAATTCTACCCAATAAAACCAATCTTTAAGCATCGATGAGAGAATTAATCCATGTAAAAGTCACGATATAAAGTCAGGTACATAATAAAAACTAGTGAGGAACCAGCATTATCATCCTAATATCTAGGAGTGAAATATGGTGTTTTCTTATCAAAAGATGTTTGTTAAATAGAAGGGCAATGACTCTTTCCTCCATTCCTGACATTTAAGGGGGGAAAAAAAAATTCCTAAAGCAATTATCACTGCAAAAAAAATGAAGTCTCCATTGCAAAGACTCTCTAAATCAGGAGTCTGCAAATATTTTCTGCAAGAGGCAGCTAGTAAATAGTTTAGACTCCAAGGGCTAATGTTTCTGTCACAGCTACTCAACTCTGCCATTATAGTGAGAAAGCAACCACAGATGATAATGTCACCAAATAAGCACAGCTATGTTTCAACAAAATTTTATTTACGAAAACAGATGATGAATCAGATTTGGCCAATAAGCCATAGTTTGCTATTTCCTAATCTAAATGACTTAGGATATGAAAAACTGGAAAGTTTTTAAAGAATGTTAATGGTTAGTATAGTTTATTACTAGGTTTACTAGTCTTCTATTTTCTTTTTTTCCTGAAGTTTTTGGTATGATATTGAAATGAGAATTATTATGAGGCACATATCTCCAAATATAAAGCAATCAACATATAAATCCTATTATACCATTAAATAGCTGTATTGTGGTTGAAATATTATTCAAAGTTTTCACTGTACAGGAAAACCAAAATAGCAAAATGTTTTCATATTGTTTGCCTTAAAAAAACTCTTCAATAATATAGTTTATTTAGATGATTGATCTAGGTATCCTGTCCATAAATTCAAAGCATGACACTATAAGTCACATTTTTTTCACTTGTAAGGAGTCAATGATATTTATATTTTAATGTGATTTATTATTTTGAAGTTGAACATAATGTGACTTTATAAGTATAAAAATGCATTAGAATGTGTTATTAAAGTCACAAAAGTTGGCTATAGCGATTATGTCATTTATAAAACAGCAACAATATATTTTTGGATGCTCTAATTAATATTGATTTTAAAGCTGTGATAACACAGGCCATCATAAGATACATTATTTTGATGGATTCATCTAGTAACAAGTTTTCTCTTCCATTTAACTAAGAAGCATCTTTGGGACAAAGAACTGGTTTCACTGCCTAGTCCTTCCTCATGGCAAGTGTTGGTTGTAGATTTAAAGAGAAAAATTTACTCAGGAAATACTACAAATATGTTTGGAGAAAGCAAAAGTCAATCATCTTATTACAATGATTTTTTTTACATTTCCATGGTAATATTGGAGTGAAATATAAAAAGAAAAATTTGAATACACTGTCTTGGGAGTCATTATGTTTGGAGAGCTCTGTAGAGTAGACGAGTCTTTAGCAGAGGGATACAATTAGATGAGAAAGGGAGGGAGGGCATTTAGATATAAGAAATGACAGGTGGGTTGATTCAGAAGCTGGAATGTGTGAAGCATGTTGACATTGATGATGATATTAGTGGGAGATGAAAGTTAAACAGAGAGAGCTTTGCAGAGAGTATTTTAAAGCTTGGATTTAATGTAATAGAGTGTTAGGTTATATACAAATATGTTAAAATCTTTTTTAAAACATCTTTTTTAAAGAAAAGGTATTAAATAGCAAAGAAATAATAAACACAATTTTACAGTGTAGATTTGTCTTTGATTAAAAAGAAATGAAACTGCTCATATTAGTTTGTAATTTGGTCGTGAACGTAGACTGTTCTTATTGGAAAACATATAACTAGTTTAGACCCTGATTTTATCTAAATGAAGAAAGAGAAACAAGGTTTCTCTTTCAAATAGTTTAAAATACATATTTTTAATCTGCATGTGAAAGTTCAAAAAATAAGATAAGGAAAATAACATCTTTAAATCTAATGGTGAAATTTTCTTTTAGAAAAGTTGTTAACAATTGAGTATCTGAACTATCTCCAAACAATGTCATTTAAAATCTTTTGCAACAAAAACCAAAGTGTTTTCACAATTATCAATAGAGATAATTCCTACATTTCTATAGTATTTGTTACTTCAAATCATTTACCTGATTATTATTCATTATATTCATAGGTAACATCTTATCTTTACTTATATTTTACTATCTATAATCTATATTCTTATCTGTATCTATAATCTATTACTTATAACCTATATAATCTTATCTATGTCTATAATCTCATCTATATCTATGTAATGTTACAGATCTTATCTTTAAGATAAATTTTATTATTCCCATTTTAAAGAAGAGAAAACAGGCTCCACAAAAGCAAATGATTTATTTGGAGGAAGGCAGCATGAGGTGGAACATAACACTAGCACTATGATGTCAGTCCCTAGTATTCTGACTTCAGATTTCCAGAACACTATAACTGTCTTTCAGTCATTACTTAATTTGCTGAATTCATGAATTTAATGAATACTTTGAGATCCTTGCACCTCTCAATTCCTGGAAGCAACATAAATTATTACATAAATAAATAAAGTTTACTTTAAAAAACAAAAGGCGTGCAATTTAAATTAAGCTGTATGTAAGTGGCATTGATTTTAAATTTTAAAAAATCATAACTCGTACTTAGATACTTCTATAATTTTTGTTCCTTTTTCTCCTATTTACTCAATATTTATGTTTTAGAGTTGTTTATAAAATAATAATGTTAGAGGTCAAGAGAGAAAAAAAGTTTCCTCTCCTCCACCAATATCTTGTAAGTAAGAAAAATACAGAAGATTACACTCTGATAGTTAAATGAGAAAAATCAATGAGCCTAATAAATGATTTGTCCAGTTTAAAGTGGTTTCTGGCTAATAGCCTTATAAATTTTTATAAAATCATCTATGAGATTCAGAAAAAGATGTAAATTCATAAGACCTAAATATTAAGGCTATCATACAATACATTATTGGAATATGAGAGGGATTTCTGCTAGATAAAGGGTGGAAAATGGTATTCCTTCTGTATTTTTCTTTGTGGAACATAAGGACATCCTCCAGCTGAGGGAACATGAGGACACATAGTGTGCTTCTTACTAATGTATAGCCCCTCGCCTAGAGAGCCAGGGTCTACTCCAACAGGAAGCTGCACAATCACTTACGGCTAAACGGTGGTGATTGTAGGTTTTCATATTCTCCCCCAAACAGGATGTTAGAAGTTAGTAGGATCAGGGAAAAAGTCCCATTAAGAACATGAATCTTCTTAGATGAAATAGCTGCGAAATATGAAAATTCAGTTAGGAAACATGTACATTAACCTGTTCTCAAACTAACTGAGAAGGGGTTTTAGCTATTATTCAAATACCCATCCCCAAAGTCTGATTTGCAAACACAGGTTTGAATATATTTCCCCTTATTACAGGAAAAATCAATATTCAAAATACCACCAATGCATAACATGGGAGCTCTGAAGGAAAATTGCACCAAGCAAGACAGGGCATATTATTCTTTCAACTCCAAAACCAACTAACTAACCAACCAACCAACAAGTAATTTACCAAAATCAACTATTTCCTGGAGTGGCTTATCTCCTCCTAACTTTGAGAACATGGACCAGTAACTTACCATTCGATGCTTCAGTTTCCCACCTGTAAATGAGAAGCATTTGCTCTTAAGATAAAGGTGATTAAACATATGCAGTATGCAGAGTCATCTTAAACCCTCTTCTGCTGCTCCATTGTCCTTTTCTCTCACCATTTAGTCTCATGAGATCACAAATTAAAAAACTTCTTATGATATTCCAATATAATATTAACAGACGTAGCCACTTTAAGAGAAGCATGGATCTATAAGAGAAGAAGAGATACAAAATTAGCAGAATAACATGCAAAAAAAAAAAAAGAAGTTAAGTGAAAGTAGAGTTGGATAAGTAAAAACAGAAGGAACTTTCAAATTGTTTTGACAGTATTAAAATAATCAAACAAGATAATAAAGAGAAAATTTTTAATGTGGGAATTGAATCAGATATTAATTTAATATCAATTAAATTTATATGTGTTGACTATGTACTATGTGCTTGACATCATACCAAACTTAAGATAAATTTAAAAAAATAGTTATTGCCTTCAAGGAAATAAATCAATCTCTCTCACTCACTCACTCTTTCTTTCTTCCTCTTGCTCTTGCTCTATCTGTCAGTCTCTACCTTTCTTAATCTACCCAACCTAAGTAGAGATAGAGTAATTGGTACAGGAATGGACTAAAGACTCAGGTTAGTTCCAAGAGAGGGAATTACAGGGATTACAGGAAAAATGTTCTTTTCACTGATCTTGAACTTGAGAAAATGTGAGATTGCATCCACTACAACTGTGCTTTAACCACAGGGATGGAAGCTTTCTGAGGCTTAAGCCAACACTGAAGATGGAGAGAAAAAAATCTCACAGAAACAAAACAAAAACAAATAAGGTGTGTGGATGACATCATTTAAGCTTCAAGATCAAATTGTACATGAGCTACTCTAGATATTTGCAGTTACACAAAACCATCCATACATTTGTCTTCTGCTTAATCCAGTTTAGACTGCAGTTTATTAATTATTTATTTATTTTATTTATTTATTTTTTTCCCACTGGCAACAGAGTGATAGTGATAGGCTATGGTTAGTTACTCATTTCAAAGACCATCAAGTTTGAATGAACATCATTAAAGGGACAAATAAAAGATCTCTTGTAAAATATAAACATACTAGTTTTAAAAAGCCACATGAGGAAAAAATGTAAACATTTTGTAGATTGTGAATATGCAGTAAAATATCAAATTAATAATGTTATAATTCTTTAAAGGAAATCCAAAATTGCTGTTTATTTCCTTTCCTCTAATCATTCATTTAAGAGAAATTTTGTAAATTTTCTTCATACTTTGTGAAAATAGACCAGAAGAAGCCAATTTATCAAAATTTATTTATCCCAAAGTACATGCATCCCGCTGAGTCTAACTGGCTCATTCTCTAGCAAGCTACATTTCTCCACTGTCTAGCAGGCTGGATTTCCCCATGGGAAATGTTTTAGAACATGTACTTATCCTTATCTCCAGAACAGTTTGAATACTTCCAGAGATCGTGATATTATGAATATCATGATTACAGGTTGACAGAACCAGGCTGGGTACAATTGATTGGTACAAATAGTTTCAAATGGCAATGAGGCTTAAAGTTTAAAGAGAAATAAGTTGCTAACATCCATAAGCAGAAGCAGCAAAACTCCATGAAAACCATTTGAGAGGTATCCAGAAGAACATCTTATCAAAATCTCCTAAACACTGAATTTTTGCATTAGTGATGTTTCATTTTGAATTTTAAATCCTCTACCAAAATGCAAGCACTTTGGAGAGACATAGCAGTTCAATTTAGCATAGCAAAGACAAGTAGGTGTACCAGACACTTTGCTAGGCTCTGGGGACAGGGACTAGTGAGAAAAGAAGACTGAGGGTGAGGAGCTTTGTCTGGGCACACAGGTTAGTTCACATTAGTTACTGTTTGATGTAAACCAACCAGGGCACAGGATTGAGGCTAGAATGGGACCAACAAGGACAATGGCCCTAAGAGGGAGGGGAAAGGTCATGTAATGCAAGGGAAAGTGACACATCGACAACATAGGTTTGCTGAGAGCTGGTCTTACATAGGAAAAAATGATTCTTCAAAGCATTGAGAACTTCTTTCTTCTGATATGTTGAGGAAAAATGTCCAACACAAATTCCTCCTGATGTGATTCTGACATCACATAAAGAGAAACCTCCACGACCACTTAGCTTCCTATGTTGCCTAAGTTTTCTTTCATTTATCCAGCAAACTGCAAATATTTATTAGGTTCTGCTGTAATGAAAGTCAAAATAACCTGGCTTTACAAAGATATAGACTCCAAAAACAATTTTCAAGCCAAATAGCAAAATAGTGTTGAAACACTTCCTTTGTGTACATATAGCATGAATAAAATGATTCCTCTGGAGAACCTGTGAGGCAAATTCAGCCTTCATTCATAACAATGTGACTTTATTCTATACCAAACATTTTCCTCATTCATTCATTCATTTTGTAGATTTCATCTAGTTTACAGTTTTTAAGTTTTAGGATCTTTATCAGTTTTAAGCATTTTAAAAGCGTAAAACTATTCTATCAGTGAGAATTATCAATTCTATTTTCTAGGCTGCACAAGACTTCCTAATCCTGAGATTTCAATAGAATAGATAAAAAGACACCGATCCTATTGGCTGACCTGCTAAGGGTCAGATATCATGCTGGAATCTTTTATAGGTTATTTTACAATATGCTTTATGTTTTCCTATCTTTGAAAATATTACTCTGATATCAGCACAAACAGAATATGATATAGTCCACACACTTGTCATTAGTTCTCACTTTCCTTGTTGAACACGGAATTAGAAGAAAAAGTATCAAGGGTACTCTTTTGTACCTCAGAATTAATACTTCTCAAGAAAACTTTCTCAGTGTATCGGTCTTGTAAAATGTACTTAAAGTTGTATTTTTAAGCTTTTATTATTATAGTTATAAAATAATCCATGATTATTGTATAAAAGTTAGAAAACATAAGTAAACTCTATAAATATATGTAGATATAAACAGGTACAAAGACACCTTAGTATTTTATTTATGTCCATTTATCTATCTATCTATCTATCTATCTATCTATCTATCTATCTATCTATCTATCTATCTCTTTATCTAGTTGGAAGCAAGTACATTTATATCCCACATTCATTATTGTCTTTAGGATCCTTAGCCAATGTACAAAACAACTGTATCTAGTGTTAGAAGCCCTGTTGTCCTCTTTAAACCATGAATAGGTCATATTAGCTTTAGTTGCTTTTTGACTAGATGATGGATTGGCCCAGTTACTGAGAGCATTGTCTTAAAACCCTATTCTCCACATATATTCCCAATAAGAGGCTCTTCCTCTTCAAGAATCATAAATTCCTCTCCTAGTACACCTGCCACACTGAGTATCTCTTGATGATTCATTCAAATATGGATATATTATAGGTGAAATATTTAACAAAATCTGAACTATTCCACCCTAAGAAACATTCGTTCTCTGGACAATCAGAGCAGAGTGTCCCAAAGTTCAGCAGTCCCACTACAAGCCAGAACAAACATGATAGCCTGAGTTCCCATCACCCTCATTCTATCACTCTGCATCACTAACTTTATCACAGGTTGCATTATGGCAGCATTTCTATAACATTATTCTGGTATTGCCACTGTCATTCATTTAAGTACCCTGCTAAAGCTATGCACCCTTTTAGGCAATGGAGATGCATAGATTAAAAATACATGGCTTATATCCTCAACAACCTAGGTCATGGAAGCAGGTAACCAGGAATTAAGAGTAGTACCAATAAATATACACAAGGATTTAAGCATCCAGTAAGCGTTTTCTTTGTTTAATAAAAATTGCCATTCATCTCATTCACATTGACTGTTGTTCCACAGTCATATCCAAGTCTAGTCCTTTCCAGCTTATTAAAATTAGTTCTTGCCCCTTTGCCAAGAGTGTTATTCTAGGCTCTGCTAAAAGTTTTTTGAGCTTTGTCACAGTGTCACTATTAGGAAGAGTTGATTTCTAAGATTGTGTTAGAAGTATTGGCCCCAGAGAACCGCACAGCATCACATTTTCTTTGCTTCCAAAGATTCCTACTCATGTTCTAGTGTAATGTTTCTCAGAATGTGTGCAGGGAGTTGAGGGGATGATGGTTATCATTGATTGTGAGTGAGATGATTTTAGATTGAGGTTAGGGCATCAAAATAAATTATTTTCTTTTTCTTTTATCCATCAATATTTCTGATCACTTGAGAAGAAAAATCTCTGGTCAGTACTTACATGTATTGGTTACCACTCTAATTAACATTAGGAAATGAAAAGTTTCAGAGCATTTGACTAATAAGTATAACTTACTAATATTAAACTACATTTTTTATTGTTTTTTTTTTTGCAGGCTTACCTTCTACATATGAGAATAATACTGGTTTTCTATTCAAGTGTTGGTATAAAGTTACCTTTCCAGTACATTTATTTTAACTTTAAATATGGATATACAGCTGACCCTTCAACAATATGCATTTGAACTGTGTGGGTCTACTTAAATGTGGATTTTTTTTTCAATAAATATACTGTAAATACACAATAAATACATTTTCTCTTTCTTATGATTTAAATAACTTTTTCTCTAGCTTACGTTATTAAAAGAAGATGGTATATAATACATATAACAAACAAAATGTTTATGTTATGAGTAAGGCTTCTGGCCAATAGTAGGCTATCAATAGTTAAGTTTTTGTAGAGTCAAAAGTTATACTCAAGTTTTTGACTATATGGCGGGTAAGTGCATCTAACCTCCATGTTGTTCAAGGGTCAATTGTATTTATATAATGGAATACTATCAAGTAATAAAAAAGTAATAAACTGCTGCATGAAGAAATATTGATGAGCACATTGTATCATATGAAAGAAAAAGACAGATGTAAAAGAAAAACATTGTGTGATTCCATTTAGAGAGAATGCTATAAGTAGCAAAAATAATTTATGTTTAAAAAAAATCAATAATAGGAGAGGGGAATGACTGGAAGGGACATGAGAAAACTTTCTAGGGTGACGGAAATGTTCTGTATGTGATTTGGTTGTTCTTAAATAAGTGTATAAACTTATCAAGATTCATAGAACTGTGTATTTAAAATCCATGCATTTTTAGATACATTTTAACTCAACAAAAGGGAGCAAGGATGCTTGTTTCAGGCAAAAAAAAAAAAAAAAAATAGATATGCTACAAGGAGTTACACTAATTTGACTAAGACTAGGAGCTGCCTTTCCCAGAACTTCCTTCTCTTTGTAGCTGAGAGGTGTCCCTGTACAAATCAGAAGGCTGGTATGAAGCAGAAGTCATCATTCTCCAGAGGTGGTTGTGGTTAGACATTGTGTCTGTCCATCCTGGAGGAAGTACCCAGTAAGTCTCAGGTTGTCCTAGCTCTCTTTTACTCCATATGCAGCTCCTCTTCTTGACCCTGTTGACCAATAGCAGCCCCAGGCCCACCCCCAGACACTTAGTTGTGTAGCCATGAAGTCGGTAACTATTTCCATAGACATACCACAAAGTTCCCTTATGTAGTCTCATTTCAGAGGCAAAAATATTTAGCTTCCCAGATGTGTTCACTGTAATGTGGTCAGATAAAATACAGTACATTGAGCTAAATTTATATTTAAGATATTGTAAAAAGTTTAGTGTATCTTATATATTGCCTGAGACATACTTGTACTAAAAGATTGTATGTCATTTATCTGAAATTCAAATTTAACTAGATGTTTTATATTTTTAGTTGCTATATTTGGCAACCTTACCTTACAAGTTCTGACTGGATACCTGTATTTGTGTGTCTGATGGAATGATGGGTGCCTATTTCTCCTTATTTTAGACCTTTGCTTCTCCAAGTTGTCGCACATTAGTGTAAGGTCTAATTAATAGAATTAAATACTGTAATATCATAAATGCTAAATTTGCATAATTCTGATTGTGGCTTTTTTTTCCTGACTGAACTTTGATTAATACAGGAGGTCAAGTGAAGGGGAAAATCATTATATGCACATGCATAAAAACATTTACTATGACCGAATTCTAGCAAGTGGTGCGGCTGCTTTAAGACTGCCTGTGTCAGTCACTTAGTTTGCCATTGGGATGAACAGGGCAGATCCTCTCCATAGAGAACAGCTCAGTATCGTGTTTACATAGGCAAATTTCAAATTTGGTTTTCCTCATCTTTAAGCTGGTGATATCACACCTTGACAAAATCCAGATGAAGCAGCCTGCTATAGTCATGGAAAGACTAGGCATTTTAAAGTCTAACAAGCCTGGGAGTAAACCATTTAACTAGCTAAGTGATCTGGGGTACATTAGATAACCTTAATTTACAAATCTGTAATGTGGACTCGATAATCCTTTTTTTATACAGTTATCGTGAAGATCATCTTACATATGTAAAATTCTTAACATAATGACTTCCATGAAGTAGATATTTTCCTTAGAATGTTTTATCTTAGTGAAAGAACATCTACTATCTTTTAAAAGATTTGATTTTTATAATCCAAAGTCTTGCACACGTCTTTCATAGTCACCTTTTAAGCCCTCTGGCCCCTGAGAAGTATATTCAGATTACTGACATCCTTAGTTTAGCTATGAACGTGCAATGCCCTTTCCTCTCTTAGAAGCAGACATAGTCTGGCGTTTATTTTAGGTCTAATGCCTTTGGGCCAGATATATAAGAGTCCTATCTGATTTTGCTGACATGTTTACATTTTCATGATCATAGAAACTAGTTGTTTCAGGTGATTTTAGTTTGTGGTATTTTGTTTAAATCCTCACAGGAGTGGGAAACCCTTTATGAAAACCTAATTTTTTATTTGTATTTTAACTTTGGCAGGAGGAGGAAAACCAAGTCTGGAAATAATAAAATTTTAAGGCTGATATATTGCCAAAACAAGGAATAAATGAGTCATAAACACACACACACACACACACACACACACACCCCCCACAAAAGATTGAACTGGCTAGATATTTGATAATATTAAAAAGTTATTATTTTCGGCATAATGATGGAATTGTGTTTATGTTAAAAACATAAGAATTCTTATCTTTTTGAGAGTAAAAAGAAAACAAAAAGGTTGGAAAGTATTCTCTGGCTAAGAATATCTTATTTAGATTAAGATGATCTCTATATAACAAAGTGAAAAAGCAAAGCTTCTTGGCTTCCTTTTGAGAGTGAAAGAGGGGCATTTGGGGTAGAATCAGAAATTGAATCACTCTGAAAACAGAAATGATGACAAGTACAATCTTGAAATGAGGGGATACACTACCTTTTGAAAATACTTAGAAACTCCTCGATCTGTCCTTTCACTTCTCTTCTAAGAAATCTCCCTCTCTCCAGCTACCTTGTGTGTCCTCACTCATCTTCTTGTATGTATGTTGCAAAGCTGCAGTCTGAACACCTAATGATGACTGGCAGAGCCATCCTTCAATAAATATGTATTAAGTTAATAGTAACAATAATGATAATAATAAAAGCTATGCTTTTTTGAGCATTTATTATGTGCCAGGCACTACACTAAGCATATGATATTTAAAATCTCATTCAAATCTCAAAATAATTGTTTAAGGAAGAGACCTTTGTTATCCTCATTTTACATATGAGAAGACTTGGGCACAGAGATGTTGATCAATTTTCCCAAGTTTACGTGGTTACCAGTTAATTGCATTGATTAAACTGATTCATTAGACAAACATTTATGAAGCATTTACTGTTTGCCAGGCACTTTTGGTTATTGTTGTGTTAGTGATAAACAAAACAAAGTCCTAGCTTTCATGGAAGTTGGAATGGTGCGATAGATTTGTCACAGGGAAAATAAGGGCGAGAGCGATTGAGTTTTGTGGGCCAGAGAATTTCAAAATTTTAAGTCCCATTTCCACAGCCAATTATTTAAATCAGTCATAAAGAAAATGTCCAAGGAAAGTATGATTAGCAGGAAGCAAGTATTGTAATCCGTCAGAAACAATATCTCAATGAAGCTATTCCTTCTTGCAGCTTAACAAATGAATTTCATTCATATATTCCTTTGTTTCTATGCTTTGAGAGAAGGCTTCAAATCATGGCAGACATACTATTAAAAGAAAGATGCAGTCGCCAGAGTAGACCATGGCCCTCTTGGCGAAAATATAAAGATAATTAGAGAGTTTGCATTCTTCACAAATGCAGTCAAGTAGCAGAGACTTGTTCCTCAATGATTAATCGTGTGTCTCCAGAAGAGTAACACTGTAGGCTTTTTAAAAAATGAATCAAGTGAACATTTATATTAGGCAGAAAAAAAAGCAGACCCCAAGACAAAAATTTGGGTGCAAAGAGTTTATTTAGGAATTGATCCCAGAAAGCATAATGAGAGAGTGAGAAAGTAAATTGGGGAAGGGAGGAAGGAGAGTCAGAAACTTTTTTTAATAACAGAGTTAAAACTAAAAGCAATTGAGGCTGAGTCTTAGTGGGGGCCTTCTGAGAAACCCTATAAGAGTTCCAAGACCCAAAAGACCCAGCATTGGGTATTTTACCCATCAACCTCCATCCCTCATTGGTTGAGAATTGCTCCTAGGGCACTAAGTCCCCAGCACTTATGGGGTCAGATTAATCTCTCAGACATAGGGGTACATATGCTCAAGAGAACACAATAGGTGTAAATGGAAACTTCCCACTGAAACTGTAGTTGAGCTCCAGGGAGTGCTAAAAGGAGATGGCAGGGCACCAACTTCATCTGCTACAAGTCAGGAAAGAGGTGAGTCACTCACATTTCTCAGGGAATCACACTAATAGACTTGGGCCAATTCTATTCTTTCTAACTTTTGGCTGGAGCTGTCTCAAAAGAAAACAAAGTAATCTGTGCCTATCTTTTCAGCATAATATATAACTTAATACCTCTTCTCAGGGCATGGCCTTCAACCCCTCTGTACAGTAAACTAGCATTCTTAGTCAGTGAGAGATAATTCTATTACTTGGAAAGTTGTTGTGAAATAAAATGTATTTATTTCTATATATAGAAATGAAGTTACATATTTATAATCTGAATATATCTAGCAAAGATAATTTTCATCATCTCGTAAAATTGAAATATATTCTATTTTTTTCTCCATTCATGGCATAGGAAAAATTCCAACTGCCATCCAAGATGATTGATCAACAAAGCTGAAATTTCATATAAAAACTTTCATATTGATCAGGAAGAAGAAAATGCTATGAAAGTAAGATTCACATTCAAGTTATTACCAAAGACTGTAAATAATTTTCAGGGATTCATAAAGAATAAATATATAATTTCTTCCAAAAATTAGAAAATTAGTTCATTAATATATAATTAATAAGTAATTTAGCTCATTTTCACAAATTACCCATATAATGTTCATTTGAAATAATTACCATTGTCTGACTAGAACTATGCATTTTCCTTCTTGTTCACTAGTAATTCAGCACTTGGTGTAATTATAAAGGCATTTTTTCCTCCTTTTGTATTTCTTACGTTATCCTTGCCAGCTTCATTATTTGGCTTTCATTTCCATGAAAGCAATTATTACAGATATAGACTAACAGTTACAGCATAGTTCCTATCACTGTTCATCAGCCAAAATGTTCCATAGGAATAATTAATGTAGTAACGGCTATTAAAAACTTGATGGGAGGTTCTTCCTGTCCCTGGATGACCTTTACCCAAGCTTTATTAAGAAAATGCCACTGCTATAACTCATTCCTATGAAATCTTGGTGAACTCTAATTTCTGCTGCAAAGTCTTACTTGGGATAAGAGTCCCCTCTTGACCCCAGGAGGTAGGATGCAGGCCTAGGACTAAAGTTCAGATAGTCAGATAGTGTTAAAACTTGAATTAGTCATCTAAAGATAAAGTTTGGAATTCATTTCCTGTGACATTAAGCAGTGGCAGTGATGGTATCCTGTATCAGTGGTGAGCTGCTGACACAGATGGAGTAAATATGCTGGTGGTGCCAAGGAGAGTGTGTTTACCAGACACTCCTGGAATGTGGCCCTGGCTAGATTTCCCACTTCCTAGCTCTTAAAATTTCTGAGTTCAGTTCTCAAGCCTTCCCATTGCTTCTAAAACATATCCAATATCCTTCCATAATTTAATTTTATGCTGAAATCTATCCTAATCATTTTTCATTGCTTACAAACTAGTAACCCAACTGACACATATATTTTATTATAATAGTAATAATAATGGCCATTTCTTAAATATGTAAAATTTAACACTATTTTCAAAGTAATTTCAC
Source organism: Pteropus medius (assembly GCF_902729225.1). Lineage (NCBI taxonomy): Eukaryota > Metazoa > Chordata > Mammalia > Chiroptera > Pteropodidae > Pteropus > Pteropus medius. The sequence goes on from NW_024355008.1 coordinate 6,313,045, forward strand.
ATACATTATTATATTTTTTTCAACTTTTCAATTATTGAGGTATAACCGATATACAAAAAACTGCACGTATTTAATGTACACAATTAGACGAGTTGGCAGTTCCCTAATTGTTAGTGATGGTGAGTACCTTTTAATATAACTGTTGGCCATTTGCATACATTCCATAATACCATCACCATAATCAAGGTAATAAACATATCTATCACTTCCAAAAGTTTTCTTGTGTCTTTTTTCTTTTCTATGCATGTGCAATAAGAGCACTTAACATGAGATTTACCCTCTTCATCAATTTTTAAATGCACAATGCCATATTGTTATCTATAGGCACTGTGTTGTACAGCAGATCTCCAAAATTTATTTTGGATAACTTTAACTTCATACTCATTGAAGAAAAGCTCCCCATATCCCCCTCGATCCATCCCCTAGCAATCTCTACTTTATTTTCTGCTACTGTAAGTTTGACTATTTTCGATACCTCATACAAGTGGAATCATGCAGTATTTGTTCTTCCGCGTCTGACTTACATCACTTAGCATACATAATGTCTTTCAGATTCATCTATGTTGTTGCAAATGGTAGGATTTCCTTCTTTTTTGATAGCTGAGAAACATGTCATTGAATGCATATATCACATTTTCTTTATCCATTTTTCTGTTGATCAACACGTGGTTTGTTCCATATCTCCGCTATTGTGAATAATGCTACAAGAAGTTCCTGCACGGCAAAGGAAACAATCAATAGAGTAAAAATGCAATGCATGGAATGAGAGAAAATATTTTCAAACCCTATATTTGATAAGGAGTTAACTTTCAAAATACATGTGGAACTCCTACAACTCAATAGCAAAACAACAAATAACTTGATTTAAAAAATGGGCCAAGGATTTGAAGACATTTCTCCACAGAAGACATATAAATGTCCAATATGTATATTAAAAACTGTTCAACATCACTAATCAGCAGAGAAATGCAACTGCAAATCATGAGATATCACTTCACACCTGCTAGGATGGCTATTATCAAAAAAAAAAACCAAAACATATGTTGGTGAGGTTGCAGAGAAGTTTAAACTTTGTATACTGGTGGGAATGTAAATTGGTATAGCTGCTATGAAAAACAGTATGGAGTTTCCTCAAAAAATTAAAACTAGAACCACCATATTCTAGCAATCCCACTATTGGGGATATATCAAAAAGCATTATGATATTTGCTCCTTAATATCAGATAAAAATTATAAGCCCCAAAGAGGTTAAATGATTTAGCAAGGTCATGTTGCTAGAAAGGGACAGGTTGAATCTGGCCTTCTGGCACACAGTCCCATGTTTTGTAAAACCATGCTTCTTTGTCTAAAAATGCAAAGCTTGCAGGTGACTTCATTAAAAACAAGTTGAATTTCTGTTTCATTGGGATTTCTTTTAAGTGACATGTCTTAATGTATCAGTTAGACATTAGTGTAACAAAATGTCTATTAAAGACTGTACTTAGGAGTAAGACCTGTTAGGTGAAGTCGAAACAGAATTTGACAGAGGAAGAAGTCCAACTGTGATCCAGTCTCTTTGGAGACTTTTACTTATTCTTAGAGGAGTACTAAGGATGAGAGGAAACTCAGGGCTGTTACAAATTCAAGTGAGAGAACCAAGACTTTGTACCTACACATTTGTCTGTCATTGGATATGGGCTTCCCCACAAAGTAGGCACAACCTTGGGCAAGGTGACTTTCTGTAGCTGAGGTAATCCTTGAAGGAAATGACAGCCAAGGGCTATCTGTCTGCAGCATCCTGGCAGCTGGTATAATAAATATTTTATTTCTGAATAGGCTTCTAGGAAATTTACAATAGTGTCCACTACAGAATGTGTCAACAGCCGCTGACAGGCAGAGTAAGTCAAGGTCTGAGAATTGACCGTTGCATTAAGCCTGGTGGAAGTTACTGGTGTACTCTTTTTCTTAATGATGGATGCTCAACCATATTGTGTAAGTTTCAGGCCATGCAAAATGTATATCTCTTCTTACATAACAGTGAAGAAACTATTTCTTAGACTTCCTCTTGGCTCAACTGGATCAAAAACTATTCTCTCACTGCAGCCTGAAGAATATCACTTACTGATTTCATTCATCCTAGATCATATGACACATTTCAGAGTTAGGAGTAGAGTTAGTTTCTCCTAAAACATTGTAACGTGCAGAGACAGTGTGAAAACTTGAACTAAAAATTGGGTCATTGACAAGATAAAGAAAAACATGTATTGAGGAGGCATCCACAATGCCCCACAATGGACATGGCATTGCTTAGTTTCTGTGGTCTTTTAGAATAATTTATTTCACTAATTTATACTACACATCTTTATTTATTGCTAACTTTAGACCAGGACCCAAGGACACATTGGTATGCTAGATACAAAATGTGTCTACTCTCCTTGACCTTATCTTGTCAAGAGGGAGGAGGAAATAAGCAAACAAATAAATAGGTTTATAGATTGTGGTAAGTGTGGTGAATTAAACAAAGATGGTAATGTGATTGACTTTAAGGGAAGATACTACCTTAGAAATAATGATCAGAGAAGACTGATCATTATCATCAAGAAGGTGACATTCTTGGCAATCCCAAATTATTTTTCTATATTTCTTGATAAAGAAAAGAAGGAAAAAAGGAAGGAAGGGAAGAAGGAAAAGGAGGAAAGGAAGAAATTTACTAAAGATTGTACACTGTGGATCACCCTTTTATGCTGCTGTTGTTATTTTGAAAGAAATTAAAATTTATTCTAGTCTATTGCCATAAAAATTATAAAATCTTATACTTGTCTCAGGGACAATTCAGAGAAAATTACTATATTTAAATGGCTATCAGTGCTCTTGAAACTTTTATTAGCCTAAGTGGTATTCAAAGCCATGCAACCAGGAAGGAAGATGGTAAGGAGGGGAGAGGAGTGGGTTATGCAGCTGTTTCAAGGATGTACACTTTCACAAAAATCTTATAAAGAGACCAGCATGAAATAAGTGTTTAGTACATGTTTATTAAATAAATATATGCACATTAAAACCTCATTTTCTATATAAATAGTAGCATCAACAAACATATTCACAACCTACTTAGTATAACACTTTTCTCTACATTTTTGTGATTGAAAGGAAATTTTATGATTAAAAATGATAACCAATTCTTAGAGATTATATACATAAGCACTGAGACCACAGAATAATGTAAAAAGAGCAGTATATAAAATTCTTAAATGAATAAGCAATGCCCATAATATCACTCTTTTGGTACTTAAAAAATAAAACAAATTTGTTGGTTTAAGGAAATGAAGATAATATTATTATCTAATATCATTATGCCTTATGAAACCCATTCAATTTAGTTACATCTGCAAAATGATTGCAATAAATTTCAATAATTTACCCACTATTACAGATGAAAATTGTGCTTGGGGAAGTATACTTTGGATAGAGAATAAATAAAGTGTATTCTGGAAGTCAGTGAGCACATATATTGCTAGTGAGGGGACTGTATGGTAGCTAGTTTACAAATAGGTCCCTAAATGAATCAAGAATCTTGGTCTTTGCACCTTTGTGCAGTCCCCTTCCATAGTGAATTTGAGTTGACCCTATATAATCAAGAAAATACAAAGGAAGTGATGTTGAGTGACTTTAGAGGTTAGGTTATATTAAGCCTTGCAACTTCTACCTGAGTTTCTTAAGATGCTTCTTGTGGAGGAAGTCAGAGCCTCCACATGACAACTTCCAACTGCAAGACTACCAGGCTCTGCAGGGCCACTTGGAGAGAGAAAAGGACATGCTTGACCACACCCAGTTTTCTAGTCATTCCAATCTAGGCACCAGACATAAGGAAAGAAACTGCCTTGGTTTTTCCAACTCTCCTGGACCCCCATGAAGGAACTGAAAAACCCAGCTGACATCCAAAACTGAGGTCCTACACATATGAGCCCAGTCAAGCTATACCGGTCATCTCAAACCATTTGAGGCACTCCAGGAGAAGGCCGCACCTCATGGAGTAGGAAAGAGCCATCCTGCTATGCCCTGGAAAAACACCTGACTCACAGCATGACCATGCATAAAACAGTAAATGGTTGCTGTTTTAATCTACTGCTGGTTTTAGAATGTTGTTCAGGAATATAGTCCATAACCCAAGTCTGGTACTGGATGTAGCTTTTTTGTTAAACAGAAATGCAAAACATGTACCTTTGGACTTGGGACCACATGTGAAGGACCTCGAGTAGACTATTTGTGGCAGTGGAAGGATACTGAGAAAGTGTTATTGGAGGCTTGAGAACAGATAAATTATGTTTTGTAGTGATAGAAAATGTAGCAAAACTGTTGGCTGAGATAATACAGATATGGTAGTATCAGATTCCTGATCCTCAGAAACTATGTGAGAAAATAAATTTTGTTTCATTTTGTCTTAAGATTCTAAGTTTTGAAGTAATTTTGACATAGCAATAAATAATATAGAAGGGAAGATAAAGTAAAAATGTGCATATGAACTAGAGGATCTGTTTTAGCAGACGTTAGGCAGAATGTCGAAAATGCCAACTGGTTTCCTTCAGTTGTGTATAATAAAATATGGCTATAGAGAGATTGCATAAAAGGAACTGATCACTTTTCGATCTGAATTTCAAGGATATATAAAGGAGCCAAAACTAGCTCCAAATAGCAAAATATTCTCCATTCAAGGAATGACTTCAAAACGAGGATTAAATCCAGCCAGGAAATCCTGCCAGGAAAATGTGACCGTAGTACTAAAATGTAATAAAATATGCAGGGAGAGGGTAAGTGCATTTTGCATAGAGTTAGGATGTGGATTGTTGTAGCCAGAGAGGTGATGTTGAAGATTGCTTTGTCCCAAAGATGGCAACAATATTATCTCCAAAACCACAAGATTCTGCAGTGTGACTTTCGTAATTCCTCACTAAAAAGTGGCATTTATATCCTCACACCTCAGATCTGGATTAGCTTTGTGACTACCATGATGATATGAATACAGTGGAAGTAAGGCTCCACTGGTCCTGAATGTAGCCCTTGGCTGGCTAGGCAGCTTCCTTTTCCTGTCTCTTGCAAGCCATATACAGTGTAAGAAATGTGATTCTCCTAAAACCACCATGCTATAAGAAATACAAGCAATGTGGAAAGGTCCTACAGGATGAGTGACTCAGCATGGGGAGAGAAACGGAGAAGCCAAAAATCATCGTGAATGAAGAATTTGTCTTGGAAGTGGATACTCTAGCCCCAGACAACCAAGCTGAGATGTACCATCCACCTGAGCTCATTTTTATTTCCTGATCCAAACACGAATAAGTTAAATGGTTGTTTTTAAATACTAAGTTTGAACTAATTTCTTAAATAGTAATGATAATTTCACATGTCACTTGAATGATGCCCTGTCAAGAAAGCAGAAAGTAAACTTACTGAGTCGATTCTAGCAAATAAAATACAGTAAAGTGATAGGATGCCACTTTGGACATTTGGTTATAAAAAGGTTATGACTTCCATGTTGGTGTGCACTCTCATTCTCTCATTCTCTCTCTCTTTCCCTAAGAGAAATCAGCTGTCATGCTGTGAGGCTGCCTTGGAAAGAGGGAAGCCCGCTGTCATGTCCTGATGACATTCAGGCAGCTTGTGAAGTAGCCCATAGAGCAAGGAAATGAGGCCTGCAGGCAGCCATGTAAACCTGAAAACAGACCTCCTCTGTGTAAGCCTTGCGACAACAGCACCTCAGTAGATGATTGGATGATATCTCTTTAGTGACCTTGAGCCAAAACCACCTAGCCATGCTGTCCTCAGATTACTGACCCACAAAATCTATGAAATATTTGTTGTTTTAAGCAGCTAAGTTTGGGATAATTTGTTATGTACCAACAGATAACTAATATAATTTTCTTCTGTCTTAAGACCTTTTTTTTTAATCTGTTGAGAAGCCTGTTTTCTAATTGTTTCTTTTTTTTTTTTTACTTTAATCTATCTTTTTATCTATATGCTTCTGTTAAGATTTTTATTTTCTCTTATCTGAGGCTTTATGTTACGTATGTCAGGTACAGTTTTCTTTGTATTTATCCTGCTTGAGTTCACAGTGATTCTGGAATTATTGTTTTCATAACTCTCTAATGATTTAGAAAATTACAGCCCTGTCTTTACACGTACTGCTTCTATTTCATTCTTTCTTTGCTTTATTAGACTTCAATTACACATATGGTAGATTGTGTTGTTTCGTGTTTTCCCATCATTTTTATTTACTGTACTTCTTTCTTCATACAATGTTCTATCCTAGTTTCCATTTTTATTAATGATATGTTCAGGTGTTTGTAATCTGTTGTAAAACTCATCCATCACATTCTAAATTTCAGTTACTGTTTTTCAATGCCTAAATTTCCATTTTTTAAAATACTCTTTTTTTCAGTTATATTTATTTTTTATAAATATAACTGAAGTTCAGTTATATTTATTTTTTAAAAAATATTCAAGATATTTATATTAAAGTCATTTTTATAACTCCATTATCTGAAACATATTCAAGATATTATTTTAAATTCATTGTATAACTCCATTAACTAAATTCTTTGTATGTCTAACTCTATTATCCATATTTTTCTTTTTATTAAAAAATAATTTTTCCAGGTGCTTGATTATTTTCGGTTTAGTAAATAAACCGTATATAATTAGTATTATGTCTTTTCTTCCTCTAAAGGGATGTGTGTCTACAGGAACTAATAATTTTCTATGAATTTAATCTAATTATAAAAAGCAAGGTAATTTGAAGTTGGACTTTATTAGCCTGTGATGAAGTTCATGCTTACTCCTAAAGTGTAGCCCTTATTATGTGTATTTATGGACATTGCTTCCTTGGCAGGCTCTGGACTCCAGTTTTTTCATGTCTAATTCCCTGAGACTGTGAAAAGTTCTGCTCAGCTTCTCAACTTCTCACTTGCTTTTTGGCATTTTCCTCTTTCTGTTTTTTTTGTTTTTCTTCAGAGATATAGATTCCTCATTACAGATACCTTCCCAAAACTTTCTGGTGCCTTAAACAGATTCCTTAGACACCGCGTATTTTGATTCCGGTTTTCTCTTGGCTTGTTCATGGTACAGAATTAAAATTTCTCGGCTTCCCTAATATTCAGGGCAGAGTGAATCTCCCTCATGCAGAGTTTTTGTCCTCAGAGTGGAAAAGAGAGATTTATTCTGCCTTTGGAAGGAAGCGCCATCTTTTTTTTTTTCTAGGAAGAAAAGAGAAGTGTAAATAGTAGTAGTAAGTAATAGTAGTAGTAGTGTGTGTGTGTGTGTGTGTGTGTGTATTTAATAGATATTCTCTTTTGGAATAAATACTGTGCATATATTTTGTTTCTGTATTTATTTCTTTTTCTCTCTTATATCACCATCTGTATTACAATTTTGTTGAAGTAAGTAGAGGCTATGTAGGTGTGGGAGAAGAGGATATGTGGGAAATCACTGTACCTTCCTTTTGCTGGAAACTTAAACTGCTCTAAAAAACATAAAGTCCTAAAAATAACTTTTTGTACTATATAACTGTATCTTAACCATGTTTGATGAAAAGGAGAGGTAGATTCATTTCTCTCTTCAGTATAGAGATGGGTAGCCAGCAATGATATAGTAAGAGATGACCTGCTATGGGAAAATAAATTTGTGATTATGTTTTTCTGTCTCTATTCAGAACACATATATAAAAGGGTATTAAATCAGAAACACTGGCAGACTAAGGGTAAAGGGATTTTTGAAGTGTAGAAGTGCTGAAAACAGGCATGTACTACTCAAGGTTACCTTAGCATTATCCTTTTTGTTGTTGTTGTTCATTTTTCTTCTGGATGAGGATGTGCCTTGCTAATATTGACTATGGTTCAAATACCGAGAAAACCTAAAGTTTGTAAATATGCCCTTAAAAAGAAGACATTTTGGATTAATTGTAAATTCTTCCTGAATAATGACTACATCAACAGATGAATTTTGGACCAAAAAAAAAAAAAAAGAAAGAAATAGAACCTTTTTGTACCTCAAAATTTTCCATCTTGCTAAATATTGTGGCCAATTTTCAGCATTTCATCTTATCAAATCTATGTGACATTGAGCTAAAAGAGGTTGTTTCACTTAAATTTTATTGTATCTCATATCTTTATTTTTCTCATCTCTCTCTTTCTTCTCCTTCTGAGTCTCCCTTGCTAGTTTGTACTTCTCTGCTGTTATGCCTCATGGTTTAGATTTCAGTTCTCTTTGTTTCTCTATCTGTACTCTCTCTGGGTAATTTCATTTTGTCTCATGGTTTGAAATATCTTATCAAACATAGAATTCTCATATGAAAAATTCTGAGGAGTTGGACATGGTCTATATCGTGATCCATGTGATGAACATGCAAAAATATGCCCGTAAAATCATGAAGTGATATCTTTAATATTAGCAATTTTATACACATTTTTAGGTATATATTTATACCTCATTTAAAAAGTTTTAAAAACATCTATTCAGAAATCTCCCATGATTACCTATCTGAATAGCATTCCCAAGCCCACTCTCTGAGTATCTCTATCCCATTACTCAGTTTTATTTTCCTTTTATAACTTAAGAATTCCAGAAAGAACTTAATCTATTTAAATGATACAATATTAGTATATTTTCCTCACATGGAATGTAAGATGTTTAGGAGATGTATTTTTCTTATTTTTTTCACCATTATATTTCTAGGACTTTGAACAGTAACTGAGACAGGTAAGGAGCAAAATAAGTGTTTGCTTGAATAAATTAAAGCAGGAGTTTAGCATATTTTGTCCATTTTGTCACTATAAAATATACAAATAACATACAGAAGGACACAGCCACCTTGATTAGACTCTTAAGAAGTGTGGGCATGATCCATTAAGCCCCTCTGCACCCTAAAGAAGGAAAAAAGATGTTATGTGAGACATGCCAGGAGATCTGCATAACATCTCTTTCTTAGAAATTTTTTCTTCTGCCTTTTTTTAGTTTCGCTTATTGAAATTCTGTTCATTTTCCTTTTGTAGGCTTTCACAAGCCCTCATTGTCTTAAATAGATATTTTCTCTTCTTTTCACTCTCTCTCATGAACATTCTTTTTCCATCCTGTCTGCATTAAAGATATTTGGGTCCTGAATACTTCCAATTTAACAACAACAAAAAATTCTTGAGGAGAAAATGGCCATATTTATATTTTATTCCTCTAGTTCCTCATGGAGCTGTGCATATATTATCTTTAATAAATAATTTAATCTAATTAATCCAGAAATATCTCAGGCAGATTGATAAGAGGTAGGACCATTTATGATTAGGAGACAGTAAATAGATCATTATGAAGAAGAGTACTTAATTAGGTAAAGAGGTCATTAGTGCAAAGTCTTCCTATCTTATTTCTCTGTCTGTTGTCTCAACTCTTCTAATCAGTTCCCCAGGTCAGAACTTACTAGACCCACAAACCTGATCATGATCTACCAATTAAAACACTTCAATGGATGAACCCTGCATTCAGAATCAAATAGTTTCTTAAAAAGTGATACAAGGGTTGGTTTCTGCAGCCTACACATCCTCCCACCACCACTTTGTTATTCACATGTAGCTCCAGAATATGTCTTATTCACTTTATGTTTATAGAATGCTCTGTATGCATAGAGTACTGTTACTTCACTCTATCTACTTAGATTATCCATTTTATCCTTTAAGAAGTAATTCAAGTGTTAGGCTCTCAGGAAAATTCTCCCTGACTTTTTAAATTCAATCAGGTACTCTTATGCTATGTTGAAACAGTCTTAAGCAAAATCTTATCACAGGCCTGCTTACTGTAATTGTTTGATTTTTTTATCCTGTTAAGCCATAAGATTATGATCCCTCCCACAGAAAAAAGCTCGGACTTGTTTAATTCCATATCCCGGATACCCAGCAGAGAGCTGGAAAATTAATTTGGTGTTAAAAACCTTTCTGTTAAATAAGTGGGTGAATGAATGGTGAATGGGTAGATATATTAATGGATGAATAATATGTTTGTTTGAAAGGATAGGTGAGACTCATTTTTTTTTTAAGAAAAAAATGAGGATATATTGGACTTGCTGCTCTTTCTTATACTGATTTTGACAAGTAGAAAGTAATATATCTGGGTGATGAAAATATATTGTAAGGGTGAGTAAAGCTAACATGAATGAACTGACTAATAATTAGCTTAAGGGCTCTGGGAAATGAATGTTTAATGCACTCAATTGCTTAGTCATTCTCTTTTCATTTTCATTATCGTTGACATTCCTGTATTGGGTAGATATTTTATATGCAAAGAAAAAGAGAGAGTCTGTGGTATACTCAATGTCAAAAGCATATTTTGAGCTCATATTACTGTCTCAGCAAAGACATTGTCAAATATTAGATATTCTGGGTCAGAGCTGCTTCCCTAAACCAGGAAGTCTCTGTTTTTCTTATGCAGGATGCCAGGTCTACTTGAACCAAAGTGGAAATCTGCAGTGCTAAGAGCTATTTGGGGCATTGCCTGTTGAAAACCCTACCAGCTCTCTGCTGAGCTTGCATGATATTACAGTGGGGCATTCCAGATCACAGAAATAGTACAGCCGGCTTGTAGCCTAGAGGAGAACTTATTCGTAATAACATTTCAAGGGGAACTTATTTTGCCAGAGATACAAAGCAACACATGGTCAATGATTTTCTAAGTGACCTCTTCTCTTGGAGCTTTGACATCTAGCAGGTTTAAACAAGAATTCTCTTTATGAAACAGCTTGATTATGTGTTATTATATCAGAAACCAAAGATTATGATACAAAATATAATTAAGTGCTAAATTAATATTGCCAAGAGTGCATACAATATAAGAATCTAAGTGAAGATCTTGAGGCAAGAATAGCAGGAGAATAAATGGAAAGTGTACAAGTGTGGTAGGAGAGGTAGAGAAGAGAGAAAGATATTTCCAGAAAGACCTATTTCAGAATAGTCACAGGATCACACAGATTTGGCAGCCATCAGAAATTGCCCTTTAGTAATCATAATAACATGATTCCACTGATTATCTATTCCCAGAGATATAAGGACAGGGTGCTGTTTAATACTACAGCCCAGAATGTGTTATGTCATTGATATCCCTTCCATGTAGAAGCTGTTTTGAGTTCAAGATCCAAACAAGAAAAGACTCTCACTGACAAAAATGCTCGAATGGCTTTTTTGTTGTCTCTTTTCTCATTTTACAAGACACACTGAATGTAAAAACTGAGGTTAGAAAAATTTTCATGGTAACTCCTCAAGTTAATCAAAAAGTTAACTAAAACAAACAGAAATCCAGAAGCAAAAAGTGGACAGCTCAGCATGGGACAAGAACAATGTAAAACATACAGAAATGTATCTAGACCGGGCTACATCCTTTAACTACATTAAAAGTTACCATCAATTCCTTGGTGAAAAGATCTGGGGAATGACGTGGAAACTCATAGTTTTTGTATCTAGATGGTGAACTGATTAGAATAATTTTTACAAGTTTAAATTTAGACATCAATACCAACAAAAATTTTTTTTCCAACTTCACCAAATTCTGTTAAAAAATAACTAAAAATGTCATGATATTACATATTTTGTATTTAGTTGTTCTGAAAGTGTTGTATATATCTATTTGATAATTGATATTAAAGTTCTGTTAGGTGAAAGGGTTGTGGTAAGGAATAAATGAGTTAAAATACATCATAGGCACAGTGCCTGGTTCATAATAAGATCCATTCCTGTTCGAATGATTATTATACAATTTTGTCTTGAGTCTTCTTTGTGTCTTGTAATTTACATAACATGGGAACAGTTAAATTTCTCTGTGACTTAATTTAAAAAATATATTTCTATATTACCTTATTTGATGAAGTTACTTCACATATGTTAGCTCAAGAAATAATTACAATTTGGGGAAACAACTGTCAGTCTGTTACTCAGAAAAAGACCATATTTATTACATTACTACTGCATATGAGGTATCATAATATATCCTGCAAATAGAAAGAGATAAGCCACCTAGTCTCAAAAAGTTATATTTAAAAGGATAAATTATTTACTCTCATTTTACAGAAAAAAAAAAACAAAAACAAAAACAAAGAAACTAAAGTTCAGGGAGATTGTATTGTTCAATATCAAATAAAAATAACAATGACCCACCCCTTAAAAAAAAAAAAATCAACTGTGAAAATTACCAGGAAAGTATAAGGATAGGGGTTTGCTTCAACAGGAGAAGAAAAATGTGTCTCAATGAGCAAAGAAAGGAAGGTGGAAGAGAGTAAAGAGAGCATGAGGAAGTAAAATAATGACAATTTAGGAGAAATTCATTGTCTAGAAACTGAAATCACTGCATCACCCTCATATTTGGGTCCTGTTCTAGGATTCCTTCTCCTGTCTTATTTCTTTTTCTTATTAAGAAAACAAATACATAAAACATGTTCTTTTCTAATTCCATTCTTGTCAGTTTCTGAAAAACTACAAGGTTCAGTAAAACTAAACATTAAATGAAAGCAAAAAATAGATCAATTCATAACAGAGAAACAATCACACCAGGATCCCTTTCATGAAAATCTTTTTAATCATTGAGATGGATTTTCTTATGTCCTAATAGCCATTCTACAAAGGGACGCTCCTAATAATATTTAAGAAAAAAACAAGATCAACCCAATACTGTGAATTCATTGCTATGCTTTTGGTCAGTAATGTTCGAAGCATCACTTATCTTTTGTGGGAAAAAAGATTGGATTTAGGACCCATGACAGCCAAGGCTATCGTTTTCCTTTCACAGCCATCTGCACAAATTTATTTTCTTTACTGGATTCTTTCATTGTGCTTCTTAATCAGATGTTCAAACCCTCGAATTCTCTCAAGTGCCCCGCACTCTATTTCTCACTCCACTCTCCCTTCGCCAACAGGCAATCAATAATCACTGCAGCACAGATCTTTCCTTTGTAAAATATTAATGCTAAAATTTCCATGTAAGAACTTCTGATTATTGTGCTCTGCAGGAGGCCTTTCCTGTTTCTTTCTTTCTCCCAAAACATCCTCTAAGCAACTGATGCTAATTAACTTTAGACTAAAAGATAAAACTTCAAATCATATTTTACAGAAAAGAATTTCCATAATTGTCCAAAGGAAAAAAGACATTGGCATGGTTTTTTCTATAACTTAATATTTTCAAACCAACATTATACTCTTAATGTTAAATTGTCAGTCATTTAATAATTAAAGAATTTGTTGTAATACCAATGCAATTAATAGTTAAAAACTTGTTCATATAGGTTATTTTTTTCTCCTAAAATTAAACAGATAAAAACAATTGGATCCAAAGTGATATATTGAGATATAGGATGACAACAGTAGAACTTCTATTTCTACTTACTCTTTTATTTAAAAAAATTCATTCGAAACTCATTTTTTATTAACATACAGTTGCCATAATATTATATAATATTATATTAGTTTCAGGTGTACGACTTAGTGATTCAACATTTATATACCTTACAAAGTGATCACCACGATGTCTAGTAACAGTCTGTCACCATACAAAATTATTATGATATTATTGACTATATTCTCTATGCTGTATATTACATACTTGTGATTTATTTATTTTATAACTGGAAGTTTGTATCTCTTAGTCTACTTCACCTTTTTTGCTTATCCCCCCCCCTTCCCTCCTTTCTTAATGTATAAATTGGTACTCATTTCTTCATTTGGTTTGTCACAAATAATGCATGCATAATTCTGCAACAAGCACGAGAATGACATTAATGTGGCTAATATCATAAAAACAAGATCTTTAAGTAGTGAAAACTTTATAAAATTTTGGAATGCTATCAAGCATGATCATGAAAATATTTTGTAGTACACAAATTTTCATAAGCTAACTCATAGCAAAAACCATAGAATTGTTAAACTTATTGTTAGTTTTTTTTCTTTTACAAAAAGATGAAGATTTCTAACTTTTTGACCTATACCATAGCAAGTGGCCATGAGTAGAAATCTATTTAAAATGTACTTAACTAATCTCTTTGAGGTAAAGGAACATATTGCTACATCAAAAAATGTTAAACCAAAATTTTCAAAATTAGCAAAAAAGTATTTCACTGCTAAGTATTTTAGTGAAAACAAAGAGGTCTTTTGTTATTTTAATAAATAAAATTAAAAATTATTTTTAAAATATCTTTTACTTGTTCATATCTCTTAAAGATTAATATAAATCTTAAAGATTTATATTTTGGAGGAGAAAAAAATGGAGTAGATAATAGAGGCTCTGTTCATTCCTCTGGCGACCAAATCAAAGTTGTGACAGAAACAAGGAGCAGCAGCAAAGATGGAATCTAGATGAACAAGCCATACAACTAGGGAAAAATCCAAGAAAGCACCCTGCAACGGCAGAAGGTAGGATGGGGGGAGGACACGGGGCTGCCTGGTCCCAAGTAGCTGAATGAGATGAAATTAGATGGAGTGAGATGGACGCTGCAGCAGCAGCAGCAGCAGAAGCCTCTTAAAGGGGCCGCGTCCATGAGCAGATTTTCGCGGTGATGGACTTGCTCACTCTGAGCACCAGTGCCCAATTGGCTGCGCACAGGCGTCATGAGGGACTTACAGGCAGAGATTGTTGGAGTGAGGGTTGAGGAGAGACTTGTTCCATACAGAAGTGCCGGTGGTATCCGTTGTTTCCTATTGAGACCTCTCCCATCCCAGTGGCCAGACACAGCACTGCCATAGACGAGAAGTTATCAAACTGGATAACAGAGGTCACTCTGCCCAGAGGATTCCCTGAAACTCGTCTCCCCCAACCCGGTCCCCACCCAAGCCACATCCAGGTATGTCCTCAGAGAGTCAGATGCACCTTGCTGAGCAACGCCTAGACTCACTGGAGGCAACTGACTGCAGTTCTGGCATGGCCTTTTGTGGCAACCAAGAGCACAGCATCCATGGATTGCTTGCTGAATCTTGACAAGTGGCCCCAGAGGGGTAGAGGCTTGGACTAAATTTGGCCTGCAGCTGAACCCCTCTCAGGACTGTGCCACTGGACACCTACTTCACAAATCCACATGTATAGACCGGGAGATTTAGGAGCTTTGCTTAGTACATAGAAACAGACACAGAAAGGCAGTCAAAATGGGAAGACAAAGAAGTAGAAACCATATGAGAGAACAGAACAGAGATCCAAATATAATAGAATCAAGTAATCTAACAGACACAGAGTTCAAAACACTGGTTATAAAGATGCTCAATAAATTTTTGAGAAAGGTAGCAAACTCCAACAAAGAGATAAAAATGGAAAGGGAGATTATAAGAGGGAACCACTCTGAAATGGAGAACACAGTATCTGAGATGAGAAATATATTAAATGGAATAAACAAAGAAATAAATAAAGTGAATAAAGAAGAGGATCTCATGCCTTATCCAGAGGACAGAAAAGCCAGTCAAGACACTCAATCAGAATGGCAAGAAAAAAGAGGCCAAGACTATAAAGGTGATTTAAGGAAGATATGGGACACTATTAATGCTCCAAATATTCATCTGATCGGTGTAAGTGAAGAAAATCAAGATGTTGAACAGCTGTTTGAAGAAATAATGATGGAAAACTTCCCTCATCTGGTGAAGGAAATGGACATAAAACCCCAGGAAGCTCAGAGAATTCTATAACTCAGGGATCCAAAGAGGCCCACACCAAGACACATCATAATTAAAATACCAAAGGTTAAATACAAAGAAAAAAAATTTAAAGCAGCAAGAGGAAAATAAATAATTACATATAAGGAAACACCCATATGACTGGCAGCTGATTTCTCAAGAGAGACTATGCAGGACAGAAGGGCTTGGCAAAAAATATTCAAAAGAATAAAGACTCGGGATATACAACCAAAAATAATTTATCCAGCAAAGCTATCATTTAGAGTTGAAAGACAGATAAAGAGCTTCCCAGATAAAAAATAAACTAAGGGAATTTATCACCACCAAGCCAGAATTACAGGTAATGTTGGAGGGACTTCTTTAAGAAGAAAACACATGTATCAAAAACAGGAATAAAGAATGGTAACAACTACATTCCTATCAATAAGTACCTTAAATGGAAAAGAATTAAGTGCTCTAACCAAGGGATTGAGTGGCTAAAAGAATAAGAAAACAAGACCCTCACATATGAAAAGGAAAGGAATGGAAAAAGATATTGCTGTGATGAACTTAGAAGGTATTTAAGTCAGACATAGAAAGATAAATACTATATGATTTCACTTATATGAGGAATTTAAGGAATAAAAATAACAAACCAATCAAAAACAGACTCGCAAATATAGTGGACAATTTGGTGACAGACAGAGGGGAGAGAGAGGGGTTTGGGGGGCTGGGATAATTGGTGAAGGGTTAAAGAAGTACAAATTAGTAGCTGACAGATGGTCACGGGGATGGGAAGCATGGCATAAGGAATGCAATTAGTAGGTGGAGGGTCAGGGGAGGGAGGGAGCAATTGGGGGGATCATTTTACTAACTATATAGATGTCTAATCAATGTACTGTATACTTGAAACTAATTTAAAAAATTTAAAAAAAATAGTTTGTCTATATTTCTAATAAACAAAAACTTTTAAATGTATAGATAACATTACTTTTAATTGATAAAATTTTATAATTTATAATTTTAATTTATAAATTATAAAATTTTATAAAGTAATAAAGAAACTAAAATTTGTCATTAAAATAATGAAAGATAGATAGCAGGCCCAAGATTTTAGCCACATTATAGATTTATGCTTAGGCGACTTCATATCTGTATAACTGAACTCAACTTATTTTAGAATTCCTTATTTTGCTCAATATTCCTTAAATTAATTTTTTTCTTTGTTTACTTTTCAGAGATTTCTTTTTTAATTTATGAAATTTATTGGTGTGAGATTGATTGTCTTAATTTTTTTAGGTAATCAGTTCTGTTTTCAGGTTTGATATGGTCATGGTCCATAGTGACATGTCAGCCACCAACAGACCACATACATGACGGTGGTCCCATAAGATTATTATAAAGCTGAAAAATTATTATTTAATGACCTATTGTCATCCTAATGTCATAGAGTAATGCATTACTCACGTATTTGCGGTGATGCTTGTGTAAACAAACCTACTGTGCTACCAATCGTATAAAAGTACAGTACCTGTTCTATGTTTAGATATGTTTAGATACACAAACACTTATTATCATGTTATAATCGCCTATAGTATTCAGTATAGTAACATACTGTACGGCTTTGTAGCCTAGGAACAATAGGTTATATTATATAGCTATTTAGGTTTGTATCAGCACACTCTATATTTTCACAATGATAAAATCACCTAATGATGCATTTCTCAGAATACATACCTGTCGTTAAGTAGCACATTACGATACTCACATAGCTATTTAGTCAATTATGAATCTTCCTCAGTAGTCTTCTCTGTTTTTTTTTTTTTCCTTCTCTATAGAATGATTTAAGTTTGATGACTGGGATCTAAGTTTGGTGGCTTATTTATTGTCTTAGCATAATGGAAAAATTATTTTCTACCATTGTTTTTTATCTGCAGTGGCCTCCACCGAGAGTAACTTGTTGTACTTGGTATACATCATTGTACGTGCTAGCATCAACTGCTAATGTCTGTGATCCTCCCATGACTTTTGTATCCATTTCTATATCTCTTGCGATCCATATATCTTTGGTTCTGCTCACTTGTTCTCAGGCAATATCATACTCTTTAACTGGACCTAGAGAAATTTTATAGATACTCCTAAGATAGTGACAGGATGCAAGGACGCTTCAAATCTGACTTTAGACTCATTTCTTTTGGCTCTACCCTTATCCATTGTTAGAATAACCACTCAGGATTCAGTCTGGACATGGATCACTCTAAGAGAGTCTAATCCCTTCATGCTACAGCCTGGGAAGTAGAGCACAAGTTCCATCTGTCTCAGACCCTGCTAAACTTATTCCCACATCTACTTTTTTCAATCCGCCTTAGAGAAAATATTAGGTCCTTTCTAAGAGACTCAAGAAACATCTAAAGCTCTAGCCACATCTCTTTCAAATCTCTCTCTTTCCATCTGATTAATTCTACTGTTTTCAACATTTATTACAGCAGGAAAATAAGCTTTTATATAATTTATATATTTCCTCTCTGATACAGTTTAAGTGTAATCTTCTTTTTCTGAAATAGCTAGCTTTCAATGTTAGAGAGACCAAAATCCTTAGCTACAAAACTTCTGGTATTTTCAATAGAGATTCTCATTTATACCAAGTCTGCACTATGTTTAAAAAATTCAATTGACTTATTTGTTTTAGTTTGTGTCAACCCTTACCCAGAAGTAATAAATACCACTGATTTACTGGGAAAATGGCCTCAGGATGATGAGAAGTTTTGGTCTCTATAAGAAAAAAAAGTTTAGTTATCATCTCAAAATATTATTAAGTTAAATATTAGATTCACTTGCAAATTTAGTATTCTCTTGGCAAGTAAAAACTATATTTTCTGGGTGGATACAGAGCCTACCTAAGTATCTCAGTTATTGTTAAAAATAATAAACCTACTTTTCTGTCAGAAATAATAGTACTGACCTTTAATTCCAAGCAGTCTTTAGGCTTTGTGTTCATACTACAGAGCATTTACAATGCTACTGCTGTGAGACCTGGCTAAACCATTAATAAACCAATTGAAATAGTGGGTAAGGTTCTTAACATTTCAGGGACATATTCTGATCTGCAGTTTATCCCAATCTAGATAATAATATGCTTGGCAAAATAGAACAAATCATACTACAGCCAAATGCTATAACATGAAACTCAAAAATGTACCTATTTCAAGTAATATTAAATGCAACTGAATTCTAGTGAAGTAAAAAAAAAATCTAATAAGTCCTCTAATACAATGGTTAGATTTTAAATAAAATACAGTATTTTTACAGTTTCATGCCATGCTTCTGTGTTAGATCCACATTTTAAGATTTAAACATGGGATCGGCATGACTTATGCTCTAGGAAGATGGCTTTTAATTTTTAAGCAGAGTATACAATGTCATTGAATAAAACTTTCATTTGCAGTACATCATTAATTGATCATTCCACACATTTTTCTACAAAAGAAAAAAATTAAAAACTGATTTGATCTGACTATATTTTCCCATGGATTGACAATCTTACTGTAGATATCAGTTTCCTTCACAGACTGTCTGATATATATCTTAATATATTGTGTGGGCATCAGTTATATTGTTTGTCTTGATGATAATCATTCTAAATTGAGAATGAGCCAGCTTTCTTATCATTGTTAAGAGATTCTTTAATAAGCCTACAGTTGTGGTCAATACTGGCATTCACATCTTTTAAAAAACATTTTTCAAAATTTTCTTCCTATAGTTTACTTTAAATACTTAACAGAATCAAGCTGAGTTTTATAACTGATCTACATTCCTAAAGTAAAAATGTGAAAACAGTCATGGGGTATAGTCTTACTGTTTAAATTTGTTTTTTTCTCTTTCATCTTTCCACAATGATTCTCTTCCTTACTAAGTAGCTCTATTACATTTACCACTCATTCTAAAACTGTCCTTTTGTTCTTATGAATTCTTTTATTCTCACTATAAGAGAGAAGCTTAGTCCTTTATAAGAGCCTTCATTATACTATTTTCAGTATGTTGGAAGTGTAAGTGGCATCTTTTGTTCTTTTCAATCTGTAATACATATGTCATCAATTGTTCATGCCTGGAGTGTATTATCTAAAGCACATCTTTATTAGAGTATATGCTAAGCCTTAAAATATCCTCCTAAGTGAAGCTAAATAAATAACTATATAAAGCTTCCAATTGTGATTTTAATGATTTTAATTTTTTGAGAATCTATTTCTTTCTATGAAATGAAAGAAAATTAAAATATTGTATCTTTACAGTACATAAGGCACTATACTAATTACTAGAGGAGACACAAAGATGATCAATTAACACTCAGCTGTTGCCCTCAGAAAAGCTAACAGTCATTCTAATGTGAAGAACAAACACAGTAAAGACAAGCAAATAAAAGCCCTGTCTTTTTTCAAGTCGCATAAGATAGTTGACTTAAATCAACTTAAGGAAATGTAGTATAATTAAGGGGAATCAGGAAGGCTTTATAAAAGAGGTATCCCCTGAGATAGAATTTGAACACAGGTATGGCAGAGATTGCTAGCTGCTTACCTAAACCAATATTCTCACCTTACTGGGCACACATCTAAACTACAAGTCCAGCCCCCTTGCAATTTGGTGTCAATGGTAAAAGCACTAATTAAAATTAATATACAAAAATATTGAGATAAATAACATATTAATTCATTTAACCCTCATTACAATTTTATGAGGTAATTTCTATTATTTGCCCTTATTTTACAGATAAAGAAGCTGAGGCATTGAGGGAAAGTTAACTTGCTCTAGGTTTCAGAGTAATCAGATAAATAGTAGTCAGGATTCGAACTTAGGCAGTATGACTACAGATCACCAGCTCAGCTCATAAATGCAGTGCTGGTAGAAACTAGCTAAATGTACAGCATTAGATTTCTACCTGTTGAGCACACAGGAAGACTACATTCCTCTGTCTCCATTTTTGTTTGGTTACAGTCAAGTGATTGTTTCTGGGAAAAAATCAAAACAGTCATAAAATGTCATATAGATTCTTTTTACTCAGTGCTCTCCTAGCTGGCTGAATGAAGAGAGAGGACCCAGCGACAGACTCTGAGGAAGTAATAAAAGATGGTAGCAATACAAGGTGCAAGAAACCGTGATTCCTGAGTTATGGGAAAACCGCACGCCAAACACCTGCTTAAACCATAAGGAGAGCGTGAAAGAAGCATTTATTATATTAAGCACTAATAATTTTGAATTGTTTGTTAGAACAGCTAGTGTTAATTATTGGAAAATATGTAGTTTATATTATAAGAGAACAGTTTAAAATTTCAGTTCATTAATCTTCAGGATATCATGTTTAGCCTTCTGCCTTTGTTTTTCTTTTCTTGGATCATTTTTCCAGTTATTTCCTTGTTTATATCTTTTATTGGCTTTATTTTCTCCTGATAATATCCTCTGAGGAAAAAAAATCTTCAGGTTCTACAGCACATATGCCTCACTTTATTTGTTCATTAACTGCTATTCTGTTTGAATTACCTGAATAGAGCTTCCATGTCCCAAACATCTCTCTGTTAACCACTGAGTTAGAAGCCAGTTCCAAAATCTGATCCTGTAAATTAGAGTAAATGTGATTCTAGTTTGGTACTAAAATCTGTCATAATTTCTAGAAATTAGCAAACTGTATAGCTGTCAGAAGAGTTTTAATCTTCAAATATATTTCTACCTTTTCTTCTACTTATTTATCTTTCTTTTAGTAGCTTTTAGCAATATATTATATGGAAAGAGTAGTGAAATTAGAACTACTTGTCAGAAAAATGAAGAGAAAATGAACCTTACATATATTCTTTCATAAGCACACAGAAATTTAAGCAATTTGTCTATTGAACTATATTCATGTGGAAGGTTAATTAAAAAAAAAAGAAAAACAAAACAAAAACCTACAAGAACTCTAGACCATATGCCCCTAATTTCCATTTGCCCCAAATTTCCCCATAAGAATATGGTAATTCATGCATAGCTGAATTAGAATTCTCTTAATGTACACATACATTCTGAATATTAAGACTTTAAAATGTAATACTGCTAACATTCTAATTTCAATTAACCAAGATACAAGGCGATTTAACCTTTTAGAGATAATCCCATCTACTTTGAATAATAGCTAATCTGGAGTTACCAAACACTCAACCTAAAAATCAGAAACATATCCATAATGCAAATAAAATAATTACTATAATAGAGGCATGTACAGATGATGTGATAGCCCAGAGCAAGGTACATTGGAGAATAAATTAGTAGATTGCATAGCATTTTTTCAGGCAGAAAGAGAAGAAAATCTATCTAGGCCTGAAGTATAAAAAGCAATTAATATTAAGAAAATAGACTAATGCATTGAGAGTTAGGGTTCATATAAAGTATGAAGAAATAAGGCTATAAATTATATAGAGGATAAAGTCTAGGACCTTGTAGTAGATGCTGTCAGTTCCCTGTTCAGATATCCTCCCTTGGATGATATACTCATCCTCCAGCTATTGTTAGTGTGGGCTACCAATAATCTATTGCTGTATTCTTCTTAGGATAACTGCCCTTGATCTACAAAAGTCATTTTACCAGAAATGCTTAGGAGGTAACTCTTCCCTTCCTGGAGTGTGGTTCATTGCCAATGTCTGACATGGGGTAGAAAAAGAAACCTGGCCTCATTGTCATGGGACAATTCTATGGTAGCATTCCCGATCTAGAGGTTCTGTATCATCCAGGATTTAGTCAGGGAACTAATCATTTTGAGTGATACAAAGAAAGTTATTTTACGTAGGTATTAGACATATACAATTATGAATGAGGATAAAGAAGTCTATGAAAGACTGTTGCCTCTGCATCTGATAGGAAACTGAAATTGCCAAAAATTAGCAGAATGGCAGTTGGAAAGAAAAGATGGATGTAACATGAGAATGAACAAGAGCAAACTGGAATTCATGTGGGCAGACTAGAACTAACAAGCACAAAATAAAATCCATGTCTTTATCCCATTGTCTCCAGCGGCAATGATGTGGCTGACCTATAGATGAAGCTGGAGACTTGCACCATGGAGCTGCACATTCATCTGGTCCAGGACTTAGAGAAACCAAAGAAGGAAATCAAATGGGAGCTGGAGTTGCCATGGACTCAGCTACTGCCTCCTGCTAAACCTAAAAGCCAGCAGATTAGGGATTAATCTGCAACAGCATCTGATGCCCTTCACTGACCTTCCAAGTAGAATGTCTATTGCTTTCCTCTGTCTTCCAAAATGCATGCTTATGTCTCTTGTGGTCAACCATAAACCCCAAACCATAGAGGAAAGGGGATTCTAGAGAACACAGTTTCAAATTAACCACGTTGACACAGTACAGAGCCACACAAGCTCCTCCATAGAATCAGCTGAATACACTTTTATGTAGAATTTACGTAGAATTCAGCTGAGCACACATTTTTACTTTTATTCTTCTTCTGCCCATTCTGTTTCCCAGACACAGGTTTCACCTGAAGGCATCGCATCACCAAATCACTTGCACAAAGATTCTGCTTTGGTTTCTGTTTCTCCATCAGTGGTCCC
This sequence comes from Pteropus medius, assembly GCF_902729225.1. Lineage (NCBI taxonomy): Eukaryota > Metazoa > Chordata > Mammalia > Chiroptera > Pteropodidae > Pteropus > Pteropus medius. The sequence continues at coordinate 6,336,250 of NW_024355008.1, forward strand.
CAACCTTTTTGGTACCAGGAACAAGAGCTCCTAGGAGAATCTAATGCCTGATGATCTGAGGTGGAGTCAGTGATGCTAGTGCTGAAGAGCAGCTCCAAGTCCAGATGAAGCTTTGCTTTCTCACCCACTGCTCACCTCCTTCTGAGCAGCCCAGTACCTAATAGACTATGGACTGGCACTGGTCCGCGGCCTGGGGTTTGGGGACTGTTGTTCTAGATAACCCAACCTAAAGTGGCCCCATTATGCTACTGAGTTATGGCTGTATTTCATAGGCAACAGGGAGATGTTGAATGGCTATTTTTTTTAATTGGATGTAAACCAATTAGAAAGGTAATAAGGAATTACTGAATTACTAACCAAGATACCAAAGGTTTTAAGGTGCTCTAGGAAACATCCCATTGCTAATTAGACTCCTAACTAAATAAAGCAATGATTCCTGATCAGTTAAAATTATCACATTTGTTGAAAGCTATTTTTATAATTAGTTAAACATTGATTTTAATCAGTTATCACTTTTGTGCAGACATTAAAAATGGATATTATAGTGGAAATAAAATGGTTGTTATTTTCAAAAGTCTTCATATGAAGTATACAAATGTTGAGTCATTTCTCAACAGAGTGGTCAACATCTACGATTTTACATACTAAATCTTCCTCTGTGCCATCAAGAATGTTGTCAATACAACATTTCTTAAAGAATTGATTTAAAAAAAACCTAAAAGCCATTAGTGCGCAAAAGCTGGGTTTGAAGTCATATAAAGCTAGATTACTTTTGACTTTCTCTTTAGGAATGTTGTTTTACTATTATTCCTAGGTGTTTTGTTTTCTTAAGTTGTTGATACTTATGCAACTTATGATACTAGGGCCCTTGGTGTTTAGGAAAAGACACTAATAACCTTATCATGACTGCCACCTGGCTGGCAGTGATTGTAAGAAGAATTCTTATTTCAAAGAATTTAAAATATGAGAAACTGTACTTAGAATCAATAAACTATAGTACCTGAAGAGGAATTGAAAATGAATAATTAATAATTAGGGAAATTGGCTATATGGCATTGGTGTTGATCTAGGTAAAAGATAACAAGGACCTGTATTAGACCATTAACAGTAGGTCTGAGAGGGGTTTGAACGCATTTAGGAAGCAAAGCTAATATGGATATTTAAAGTAAAAAAGATCTTAAGTGAAGATATTATTAATACATTTATATTAAACGTCCTAGAGTTTATTAGAGGTTACTTTATTCCAAACAACATATGCTTACAAATAAGTGTACATATAAACTTATAGTTCATAATCATAAATTCGAAGAACTTTTTATGATTTCACAGTTCATAGTCATAAATTTGAAGAACTTTTTATGATTTCACAGTTCATAGTCATAAATTTGAAGAACTTTTTATGATTTCACAGTTCTTAATAAATCTGTAGATTTATACAGATTCAGCTGAATCTGTTGTCAATATTAAGATATCAAGAGAATATGCAATAAAAGTAACTTCCACCCAAGTGATCTCCTTCTGTTGAACACTAATGTTCAACCTCAGCTTCTGGCTATACTCTTATCTACAAATAGCTTAAAAAGTCTTTTTCTAAAGCAGTACTCCCATGAAATATTATGATAATACTCTGCAATTCATAACAAAATTGTTCTTCTATTCAGTTACTGGTTTAGATTGATTTTCTTTCACTTTATAATTAAATAGACAAATTATAACTTGAAATATCCCCATTAGTTTTTCTTGCTATGCATTTTAATGGTTTAAACATCTTATTTGCGTTAACAATATCTCCAGTGCATATAGACGTGTAATATCAACTATTAACCATATACCTGGCATTGATTATTTTATTTTTACACTAATTAAATTCAACCGTTAAAACTTTGAGGACATTGATTACCACAGTATATGTGTCAAAGTAGATCATTTGACAAAAGCATAATTTTATTAGCAGTATCTATTCTTAATGCAATTTTTAAAAGTTACATATAATTTGTTTATATTATACCATTCTTCATCATACATTTTAATGTAAAATATAATTTTATGGAGATATTACATGATTAATTTGAAACACAAGACTTATTGCTGGTTAATATATTAAGATAGGATGAAGAATTTATGTCTCTGCTTATCCCCTCATATCATTTATGATCACAACCTCTAGACGGGACAAGCTTCAGTGACGTGATTAGCAACATCTATTACACAAACTTGTGCAAATCTGCAAGGGAGACAAGAAAAATTGGTAGCTGGTTTCTATTGTGAGAGGTGTTGTAAGAATCATAAAGTAGGACATTTCTTAAATATTAATAAAGGGGTGCAAATGCTGGAAAATCAAAGATGAGCACTATTTCATTCAGGCATCAGGCACTGGGATACATATTTTACATGCATTCTTAGTCAAATTTGCCTATGTTAGTCTCTTATACTTATTTTAGAGCTGAAGTGATTGAAGTTAAATAATTTCTCAAGGTTACACAGCTATTAAATAATGGAACTTGGATACCAAATAAAGGTCTATCTGATTCAAAGTCCATGTGTTAACCACGGCATTGATTTTGAATTGAAAGAGATTTACAAAAGCCATCTATTGCAATCAAATTCATCATCTTACATTAAGACTGTGAGGGTCAGGGAGACTGTCCGAGTCTGTCCAAAGTCCTATCACCAGCAGCCTCAGACAACCTGTACAGCAGATCAGACTATCTGATAGGATTTTGATATATGATGGTGCTTATAATCACACATGCTGCTTACTAACTGTGGGAAAACGGGCATCCCCAAATCCACAGTCCATCTTCTCTATTAAATTTATTTTAGAATACTCAGGATACTGAAACTATAAAAGATACAGATAAAATGCCTAAAACAGGTACTCAAAGTTCATACAAAGAGAAAGAAAAGATAATGGAACTTAGAGATTGACAATAGGCAAAACATCCATCTTTTCCAAGGAAGAGTAGTTGATTTGTTGCTGCATTTGCTTGAAATCCATCTTAGACATTCAAGGTGAAAGGAACAACAATTCGATAAAGAACCAATACAATTCAATAATGCTTATATACTTGAAATTATGTCAGGGGCTTTTCACATTCCAACATTCACATACCTACAGTTGTATAGTCACAACAGGTACATATGGGAATGTAGGAGGCTAGAGGAGTATAGTACCTAAAAGTGGAATAAAAAATTTATGAGATTTTTCAGCCCAAATAAATTTGTAGCATCAAAATTATATGTATAAATACTTCCTTTCCCCATATTCTTGAAAGACCTATGATTGTGTGAGAGGAAATATAGCTAAGAAGAATTTCTTTTATAAGTAGCTTTTACTATTTACTTACATTTTTTGCGCTTCTCCAATTGGCTAGGAAGGAATATTCCTAAAATTAGAATTTTGAGGTATAAAGAAATGTCTTAAAGCTTTTGGTTTCATAACACCTCTAGAGTTACACAAAACTATAATATGATAGTTGCATATGAAAATATCCACTCCCCTACACATTATTTCATTGGTATTTCCCAATATAATGATGTAAAAATAGTTTTAAGTCATTTTTTATATTGAGGTAACATAGTTTATATATGTTCGATATTATTCATTTGAATTGCCTGTTCACATCCTTTGCTATTTTTTCTATTAGGTATTTGTGCATTTTTTATCGCTGTGTAGGAGTATTCTATGTATTAAGAAATACAATCTTTTGGTACATATAGCAACATTTTCCTATTGGTTTATTTGCCTGTTATATGTTTGTTTATTTACTTTAATTTGTTGTAAAGATATTTTAAACACATGGTCAATTCTAACATTTCCTCATTAGAGTTCTGGCATTACTATCACACTTAGAAAAGTTTTCACTCTCTTACATTACATAATTTCTTTATATTTTGTGAGTTCATTTCAATGGATAATTTTAATATTTATGGAATTTACTTTTATTTCAAATATTTATCTGTGAGTATACTGTATATATATTTACAGTTCTCAAATAGTTGCTCATTTGTCTCTTTACCATCTAATTGAAAAAGACTCATAATTCCTGATTTAAAATGAAAGTAATAAAAATTTTATCATATACTCTACTCATATACTTTGCTTTTTTCTCTATCTCCTATCTTATTTTAGTGATCTCTCTTTGTTTTCACATCAACAACATACTTTTTTTATTATAACTTTATAAAATATTTTAACATTTTGTAGAAAAATACTTCTTTCCTAATCAAGACTATTTTTTAAGATTTTTATAGCTTTGAGTTTATTAAATTCATAAGAATTTTTAGAAAAAAATTAACAAATTTATTAAAGGTAATAATTTCTATGTATTTTCTGTATTTTTTACATTTTATGTATTTACTTGTCTTACAAGTAGGAATTTTATTTATATTATATTTTCAGTTTTCCCTTTTGTTTTATATGGAAACTATTATTTACATATGCATAATGAAATTGGTCAATTTTTAATGTCATTTTTTCTTAAAATATTGTTTTTCCTTAACAAATAGATTATTTTTTCATCTGAGAGTATTAATTATGCTGACTTATTTTTTTATAATTTTACTGATATGTGCTTTCAAAACTATGTAAGATCAAGGCAGTAACTATACTAGTCTATTTCTGTCTCTTAATGCAATGTTTCCAGTTCAACAGTTCGCAGGTTTAAGATAAAATATAATAACATTCAATGATGTTAAAATAACATTCTATGATGTTAATGAACTACCTTTGTGTTTCAGTTTTATGAAGGGCTTGAATATTTAAAATTTGAATTTTAATTTTTATCAAATATCTTTTCTATCTATAAGAGATGGTCATAATGTTTTTCACCCATGAAATTTACGTTAAAAGATTTCCTAATATTGAGTATCCTTTCATTTTTTAAATGTGCTCCACTAGTAACATTTTTAAAGTATATTTTGGATTTAATTTGCTAAAATATGTTTTTAACTTATGCATCTGCATTCATAGGTGTAAAAAGCTTAACATTTTCCCAGGCTTTTATTTATATTGATTAGGGAGGACTTACAATATGCATCTTTAAGTTATTACTATTTTCAGGTATTATAGCATTTTATGTATAGTATAAGAAACTTACTACAGTATTCTTCCTTTTCCTCTCATATCCTTTGGCTATAAACCAAAATATATATTGTTAATACTTTTGCTTTAGAGAGTCAAGTAACTTTTAAAGTAAATGTAAGTAAAAAAATATCTTTCATGTTTACCCTTAACTTTACCATTTCTGGTAAATTTCATTTATTTGTGTAGATTCAGATTTCTACTTGATAGTGTACTCCTTTTGCCTGAAGGAAATTCTTTAAGATTTGTTATAATGTAATAAAGTTCTATTTTAAATAGTTTTATCTTTTGTTTCTCTGAAAAAGTCTTTTTTCATTTTCAACTTTGCAAGATATTTTCATTGGATATAGAGTTCTAGGTGGATAGCTTCTATTTAATTTAGGGTTTTAAAGATGTTCCATTATCTCTGGTTTGCATTGTTTCAGATAAAAAGTCCGATTCAATTCTTATCTTTGTTTCTCTCTCTATGTTACTTTTATCTCTGGCTGCCATCAGGATTTTCTCCTTGGCTTTGGTTTTCTAGCAGTTTGACTATGATGTCAAAGTGTGCTTTAGTTTGTTTTTCATGGTTGGTGTTCTCTGGGCTGCTTGGATTTGTAGTTTGTTATCTTCCATTAATTTTGAAAAATACTTTCCCTTTATCTCTTCTAATATTATTTCTGCCCCATTATCTCTCTCTTTTTCTCTATTTGAAGCTTCAATTACAAGTCTACTATTGTCTCACAGTTCTATTATTTTCTTTAACTGTGTTTTATTTTGAATAAAATATATTGACCTTTCTTTAAGTGTACTGAGTATTTCTTAAGTTCTGTCCAGTTTACTTATAAAGCCAGCAAAGATTTTTTTATCTTTAATATTGTGTTTTTTACTAGCATTTTCATTTCATAGATTTTCCTTCTTTCCTTCCTCCTTTGTCTCCTTCCCTTCCTTCCTTCCTTCCTTCCATCCTTTTCTATTCTTTCCAAAAGTCATTAGTAGGGCAGCAGAGGCTGGAACTCATATAGTAGATAGATGTAGCATTAGTGTCTTTGCTGGGTATGAGTTAAAACCTGAGTAGAGTAAGAAAGGCATATACACTGAAGGAGGCAAAGTTTCCTTCAGCATTAGTTGGTATATAAAGTATGAATAATTGATCAAATAAGAGAAAATTTTTCAGAAATGAGAATTATGAATATGGTAAAGGAAATAGCTACAGTAATATCTGTGTGCTTGGTTTAGAATTAGTTTTTCAGTGTGAAGTCACGGTCAAGTAGATAAATATAAATACATATACAAATACATAAATAACCTATATTATATATTTTAGTCCTGACCTCTGAAAGAACCTTAAAGTAAAACCCTATTATTACAATGAGATCATCTAACACTCAGATCTTAATATCTAAATATCATTCTTCACTAATAGAAACTAGGGTTTATTGGAGAAATGGTTGATTCCAGGGCTGTCATAAGAACATACAAAAAATGACTAGAACATTATGTTCCAATTATCTATTGTTGTACGACAAACCAATCAAATATTATGGTGTGAACAATTTATTATCATCTCTCATGGCAGTAGAAGCTCTGCTGGGTCATTCTTGCTTGGAATCTCTCAAGTGATTGCAAAAAAAAAAAAATGGCAGCTGATACTGGAATCATCTGAAGTTCTGACTAGACTAGATGTCCAGGATAGCTCACTCAAATGACTAGTAATTGATTCTGGCTGTTGTATAGGATTTCAACTGGGGCTAAATTTCTACTCTTTCTTTGTGGCTAAAGAGTCTTACAGAATGGTTTTGGATTTTGAGAGGAAGCATTCTAAAAGCAAGCGTTCCAAGAGTACAAGGCAGAAGATACAAGACTTTTTATGACTTTGGAAATAATGTGGTGTTACTTCTGCTCCAATCTGTTAGTTACTGAGGGGAAACCCAAATTCAACATAGGAAGGGACCATACAAGGGTATATATACCAGGAGGCATGGTTCATAGGCAGGCCATCTTTGGATTCTGGATATTATTGTCTGCCCTCTGGTTTTAGTGACTTACATTTCTCCCTTAAACAAAATACACTAATGTATCCCAGTGACGACCCCCCTGCCCTCCAAACTCATTTGAGACAGTATCAGTCTCACGTTTGATAATCTGGTACAGATAGAAGCCTTGGAAGGTGGTTCCTCGGGTGCGTTTCCTAAAGGGCACATCTCCAGCATAAAAAACACTAGCTTAGGTAAAATATGAAATTACTTTAACTAATTGACCACCAGAATCACAGAGAATAAATTGAAAGATAAAATATTACCAGATACTAGAATTTAATTGGGAATATTTAAGAAAAATGAAATAATTGTATAGCAAAATAAAAACTGAAAGCATGTTATAGAAGAATTTAGAAGACAGATTAGAGGTTGGCAAACTCTCCTGTAAAAGGCCATATTGTAAATATTTTAGGCTTTGTAGGCCATATGCAGTCATTGTCTCAGTCTTTTTTCTTTCTTCTCTTTTTATAACACCTAAAAATGTGTAAATCATTCTTAGCTTGTGGACCTTATGTAAAGAGGCCATGAGCCAGATTTCACCTGCCCCTGTGTTAAGTCAATAATTAGTAGATGCTAGAATTACGAAAGAAAAAGAGCAACTTTAGTTATATTAAGTGTGTTTAAAAAATAATTATGGAGTGTTTATGAGTAAGCGTCAACCTTAAATATTTCTTAATTGTATATGATATCTATATCTCAGATACATAGATGCTAAAAATATATCTGGTTATTATAAAATCCTTAAGTCAAATTATGATTTATAAGAATTATAAAATTAGGATACTTCAGTTCCATGGAAAAGTACTCCTTAATTTTTTTTAGAGAATCGAATAGGCAAAAGTAAGGGTGATACATTCTAATACTAAGCCCAACCATAACATTTTCTGTGATGCATTTCTCCAGTGTATATAATTTGCTTTCATACTACTCCCTGTTTAGTTACTAAATATTTCACTTGAACTGCTTAGGGCTGTTTATCTACCTGGCAGTCTGCTGAGGAAGCAAATGCAAATTGTGCTTGGTCATCATGCTCCTGGATTTTCTAATGGACAAACTATAAAAGTTATTCATGCAGAGATGGGTGTTTTCCTATTTGTTATTGAACCCGGAGTTAATTGGCAATAGATTGAGCGCTCCCAGAGTTTTAAGAACTGTTAGAAGTAAAGGCTTTTCAAGTTCTCTGTAGAGATGGAAATCAATGCTAAATACAGTTACTCATAGGAGGATTCTTCAGAGTTTGACTTCATATCAGAGCAAAATTTTTCCCTCTGGGGGAAAGGGATAGATGAAGGATAGTGAGCACAAAAATCCTACTTGTTATTTTCAAATTAATGCTTGATGTGTTTCTCCTGAGGCAGAGTTGCTTTGTGGTTAAGAGTACAATCTCTGGAGGCTGAAAACCTGTCTCTACAGTTTTGCTTCTTAGGAAAAATTCGTCAAATTATGTCTTCTGTTTCCTCATCTGTAAAATAGAGAAAACGATAGTATCTTATGGGATTCTTGAGATGATTCTATTAGTTAACATAGAAGAGTGCCTGAACTTTCACAGCTTAAAAATGAATATGTGTATGTGTGTGTGTATATATATATATATGCCAAAATAGTAATGGAGGATTCTTGATTGTAGTCATTCAAGTGGCTTTTATAATTTCTATGTACTCCTATGTTCCCCCTTCTAGAATTATCCTCTTAACAATTGTTACATATATTATTACTTACTTGGTGTTTCTTTTATATATATAAGTAAAACATGATTTAAGTGGAAGCTTAATATCATCACTCTAAAGGAAAACCTGTATTTTTGCCATAAGTAGAGGTAACAAACAAATGTAAACAAAATAGTGTTATTTTGTTTGATAATGTCGACTGCAAATGCACTTAGCTATTATCTCCCTGCATTCTCACCGATTAAAAGAAACATTATCAAGTGTTACAGAGATATTAAAAGCAAGCTATAACCGAATGGAGATCTTATCCTTGATAAAATTAGAAAGATGAAAGAAAAGAGAAAAGGGAATACTTTTTTTAACTAAATAATTTATGTCTTTTAATTCTTTTCTGTACATCATTTAAAATTATATCTCCCACACTTTGGAAAACACCAGTACTCAGGAAGCTTTAGGGAGAAATCCTTAGACTTTAATTGGACTTTGATATGAAGATAGAGTTCAGATATTTACTGCATTTCGATTCAATAATCTAGAAAACAGAATAGTGTGAGCAAATGTACCAAATCAGATATGTTGACTGCTGCACTGTCGTGAAATCGTTGGATTTGCGATGGGGTAAAATAAGTGCAGATCTTCGTCAGTCGCATTTCACAGAGCCTGAAATTCCAGGCTAAACAAGGCAGACCACAAGCAATAAACATTGCAGTAGAATTCTGAGGCTCAGGTAATAGCACAGTTTATGAAGCTCCATTCAATATAATGTAGAACATGGACTTAAGAAGGCAACACCTGGATGTAGTAAATCCAGTGCCTCGGTGGTTACTATGGCAATAAAAAATAATCTACATGTTTTTACCATAAGAGGCAAGTGTTAAGGAGAAAAAGTAAAAAAACTGAAGAAAATGATATGTACCAAGTTTCAAGGCTGGATAACAAGGAGACTGCTGATACCATGACAGAAAAGAAAAAAAAAAATTAAAAAGGAAGGGGGGACTTAAAAAAGAATGTGATTTTTAGTCTTAAAAATACTGAATTTGAAAGGATAATGTGGCATTCAAGTGCATGATACTTAGTGACAGAAATAGGTTTTACCTACCCAACTTAAATTATGAATAGAAATATTAGCCTAGGAAACACTTTAAAGAACATACAGTGTAGAAAAAGAAAAGAGGGAGCACCCATGTGTTGGACGGGAATATTGAACAATGCTAATGGTGGTGGAGGCTGTATGACTACACAGCGGTGAAGGAGGTAGACATCAGAGTCTAGTGCAGTGTCTTGAGACCAAAAAGGAAAAGTTCAAAGGAAGATTGGATTCTTTGAGCCCAGTGCTACAAGCAAATTAAGAAAATTCAAAACACTGTATTTGACAAATAGGAAATCATTTAGTGTCACAGTATGAAGACGGACAAAGATTAAAAATTGCTAATAAATGAGAGAAAATGGAGGGAGATAGTGTAAACTATCAAATATGTATCAAAGTTTAGCTGCCAAACTACTTTAAGTCCCTTAGAGGTAGATATCAAAAACAATAATTACATATTTACCCACCAATTAGACATGATGCCTTGCCACAAGAAGTGCTGGATTAATTGGTCGATTTATCCATTCATTTAACTGATATTCATTAAGTGTTTACTGTATGCCTCTCGCTCTGTTAGGTGCTGGGGCCACAGCAATTTGGGAGGACACAAATCTACTCCTTCCCTCAGGGTCTTCCAGAATAATAATGAAGACAGCAGAATAGCCAATTAATTACAAATTCTGAGAGCCCCCAACAGGATTATACAATTTTTAAGAAAAAAAAACAAAAACAAAAACCTCAACTCTGTACCTTTACATAGAAAGGTAAGTGAAGTCTTCCTGGATAAGATGTCTGTTAAAGCAATTAGAAAAACCAATAGTAGCTGAAGGATCATTAAAAAATTAATTTTTAAAAGTTCAAAATTTCTACAAGAAAAACCCTTTCCTCCAAGAATTCCAGAACTGTCTCTGTATTCCATTTTCCTCCTCAACTGTCCTTCCTAAAAATAAGTTCCAACATCATCAAAAACAAAAATTTAATACTTAAATCGTATTTCCTCACCCCATCACAATCTACAATCTCACATAGCCTGCACTCTTTCTCTTAAAAGTAAAGTACATACCAGCTGAACAGGAAAGCTAAGTCTTAGCGCATTCATGTGGCAGATAAAATTAGTTTCTAAAACTAAGACTAGAAATGACAAGAAGTTGCTAAAATGACTTTATGTAGTTTGTGATTCATTCATACATGGGCCAATTTAATACCAGGGAAGGGGGTTTGTATTAAAAAGTGATAAAACCGTATGGAAAGATGAAGTATCAAATATTTTGACCTAGCTGATAATTTTGAATGCAGTTGCAAAGACATAAATCCACACCGGTACTACATAGTCACACACAGAAATATTTTCTCCCTAACTCTTTAAATGCTGAAATGTGACTAAATTAACTAGAAAACCCTCACCTTTCCCATATTTCCTTCAGCATCAAAATACTCAGGCTTTGGATTGTTAGTCTGGCACAACTGAGGTTAAAAGAGGCAGAGTTGAACTCACTCAAAATGCTGAATTGCAATATTATTGTGACTTTTAGAAGGCACGAGCTTCAGATTTCTTTTAAAAATTATGAATAATTCCTGTCTATTTTATGAAATACGACCACATTAATGATTATAGGACAAGCCTTTGGTCACTTCAGACCCCTGCTGACTCACATGGTTAGTAGGATCAAACCCAAATTACTTTGACCTGGAAGCCAGGCTTCCAGTAGTCAAACGCCAACATATCATTGCAATTTCACAACTCAATGCTCCTGTCCTGCTGTCTCTTGCACCAATTTTGTTGTTTCTTGGTCTCATGGTTAATTTAACTCACCTTTCTAACTAGTCAAATTCCACCTAATCTTCCCAAATACCCAGCTCAAATTTCTCCACATCTTTTAGTGTACCCCAATTAAATATGCCTCTCTCTTCTCCAAACTCCTAATCTGCCATTAGCTGTACCATTTGATGAATAACGAAATCATGAAGTCCTTTGCAGTCATAAAATGGTGGCTAACTTTTACTGAGTGGGAATTTCTTATGACCCACTTCCTTCCTCAGGCCCTAACCCCTTGCAGGTCTGTTCACCCTTCCCTACCCTCTTTTTGACTTCTCTTACCCACAAAATCCTTTTCAATTTGTAGACCAAGTTCATTTGTTTTTTTAAGAAGCTTGCCCTCTAACAAATGGCAACTCCATTTCTTTCCTCAAATATTTATTAAGATATTATTTTAAACCACTGTTTAAGATAAACTCTAGTTAGAGCTGCTAGAATTACATAGACTATATACTTTTATAATTATATGCAATTATAAATAAATTCTATAATAATAAATTCATGTATATGTGTACATATATACTAACTTTTTCTCAGAACTGGTCAAATAATAGCACAAAAGCAAATACCTATCACCCTCACAAAAAAGACCAGCCTAGATTTTGAGACTCCAAAACTTTATTACAATTATAGTGCTCATTTCCTTCCATCTCATCATCTTTCATGAGAGGAAGGAAAGAAATATTTCTTAGGAATCTTTGTCTCAGTCTAACAACGGATCTCTCAAACAAAAATTGCAATTCAATAATGCATCTTGGAAACCTTCTAACCACCGTATGACACTTCCCGCCTTAAACCACTACTTGGAAGAATCTGTCTCTCCATTCTATTTAATTACTGAACCACCTTTAGGATTTTTCTAGAGGCAGGTAGTTTTCTTGGGAACAATGTGCTACAGAGCTGACACAAGTAGATTTATACAAGGGGATAAATCTTAACAAAACAGTATACAACAGTTCAATTAACCCGCTTCAGGGGAGCCTAATGTAATTGCAGAAATGCAATCCCTTCAGCTGAGGTTATAAGGTTTAAAACTAACCTTATTATTGGAGGGTAAATGCATCAGTGATAGTTTTTCTTTCAACAACTAAACTTGAGACAAAACTGACCAACAAAATTGCTGAGTAATAGTGGACGAGAGAAGAGACTAGCAGCTGTCTAGAATCCCCAATTTAAATGGTAATAATAATAGAAAACACAAATCAATAAAAATGCTTTCAATCTTTGCTATCTTACTTTAAAATATTAAAGAAATGAATAAGAGTCGAGGAGAAGAAGGAGTTAGGATAAAAGTCACTAAGCATCAGATTTAGAAAAGACAAGGATACCAGGGCCTGTCTTAACTTTTCAGTATTTCGAACTTTATATATGCAGAATTATGAAAGAACAAGGGACAACCTATTGATGCGACTGACCAGCCTCAGTAGACTAGGGACCCCCGAGATTTACTAATCAAGAGCTACTCTGATCATCGCCACCCAGGCATAGAGACCCCACCTCACCAATTGTACCTTTTTTCTAAAGTACTAGGTTCCTATTTAATGATTTCATTCTTTGTCATAACGATCAACATTTATGAAGAGCACTGTGGCATACAAATATCTCTCTCACCCCTCATTTCATCTGTGACTCATAACAATGTGCTAAATTAAGTTCATTCTTATCTCATTTACAAATAAGGAAAATTTAGTGATTTGCCTGAAGTTACATAGTAGTAAGTGGGATCTGAACTCTGGATCCTCAATTCTACATTATTTTTGTTCTTTACCACTGTGTTTATACAACTGCACAGATTCCACTAGAATAGCTTAGAAAAGTAAATTATTTTTTTATTGTACTTTTCAAACACATCCAGAGGTTATTTTTTCCCCCTCATCTAAGGTTTAGTAACATCAAATCAGAATTTAAAATGTGAGAGAGAAATGTTTACAGTTATTGTGAGATGTATGATAACGCACATCATTCACATTTCCTTGAGTGAATGAAAGATTAATTCACTAAAAGTAAGCAAATTACAAATCTAAATGAATGCAAAATGCCATTTTCACATTTTTGATTAACAATTTAAAAGTTTGATAATAAGAGTTTATGGAAGAAATAAGAATTTGTGGACATTACTTGTGGTAGTATAAAAAGTATACTATTTTTGTAGGGCAACTTAGCAATAGCCACCAAAATGTAAAATGGATATATCATTTCACTCAAGATATTCACTCAAATAATTTACTTTATATACATATACTGGTAAAAGTTTACCTATGTGTATATACACACACATATAAATATGTACATGTATATACATATACACAAATGTGTTTATTTTAACATTGTTTTATTAGCAATAACTTTGAGAATAAAAAGAAATATTCATCATTTGAAGAATGTTTAAATAAATTATGACATATGCACATACTTGTATATCTCCAAAATAAATAATTAAGAGGGAAAGCACAATAAAAATTAGCATGAATTTAACAAAATTTTCTTTGCTAAAAATATGTTGGTATATGTATATGTTTCATAAATATTATGAAATAAACTTAGAACAATGCTTATATTTAGAGAGAGAGTTCAGAGGAATACAGGAAAGATGCCGTACAGTTAAGAGTGGTAACTGTGTACATACCGTACTCCCTAGCCAGTATCATTTACTTATAATAATATTTCTCATAGCAGATCTTTAAGTTTGTTGCAGATTCTATAATCTACTATTGAGTGGTGATAAAATAGTTCACACCATGTTAGACTGTATCTTAAATATTTGCATTTTTCAAAGTTTATGGACTGTGTAATCTGATGGGACCAATAATTTCATTCCTTTGGGAAACTCATCTTTGTATTTAACAATCCTAAGTATGAAATGATTACAAACAGCTGCTGAGCCCTAAAGTAAAATAGATATGTCATTCAAAATATACCTTCAAATATACCTTCAGACAAACACTATAAATATGATTGCCTCCAAAAATACTCCAAAGCCAGGCAGCAACATTCAGGTATAAACGCAATGCAAGAAAAGATAATTTCTAGAACTTTACCTCCATTTGTTTTCTTGTTTTCTCCATTTTTTTTTTTTTTTTTTTTTTTGCTTTTAGGCCTTGCATAGGAAATGTTACACAAAATTCACTCCATGAAACCAAGAAAAAGAACATCACCAGAACTGAGGGAAAGAAGCACATATTAAGGTCAGTAATTCAAATTGTAATCGCTGTTTGGGAAACATTTCTGCTACCGTGCAGAAAAACCAAGTGCCAGTATTAGTAAAACTCTTGGACACACATATGGATAATGAGTGAGACAGATTCATATACCTTATGGATGGAGCACTTGGAACATATAGATCTGCCTGACTTTGCATCACTTCATATTTATCCACTATAGCACGCTCGTTAAGAAGAATCAGTTGTCTCGCTATACTATGAAAATGATTTCAGAGATAATAATAAGGGAGAAAATTTGAGAAATCAATTCTTATTCCCACCTTTGGAGAAAAATAAAGAAATTAAAGGATCCAAATTAGAGATAAAAGAAATGTATGCTGTATAATTGAGAAATATAGAGAAATCAATACTTTTTATAGAAACTTCTTATTTAAATTAAACTAGCCACCTTTTATCTATTCATGTTTTTTTTTTTAATTGAAAGAAATGAAAATGGGATAGGGAAGCACCAAGTGTAGATGGTGCATCTTAGATAATATCCCTGGGGAAGAAGTTATAGCACAGTCATTTCCGGGCTAGTTAAATTTCCTACAGCTTATGCTAGAATATTTAAGAAAAAGAAAAAATTAAATAGTTTTTAAAAAGAGAACATTCCAAGGAAGTAATATTAATTGACTGTTAGTGATATTTTTTTAATCAACAGCTTAATAAGTGATCATAATAGAAGTTGTCTGGGTCATTGCCAATTATCGGTGATGTTAAACATCTGAAAGACTAGTCAAATGCAATCTAAAAAGTACCAGAGTAAAAGAGAAGTTGTTCTTTCCTTTGTACCTTTTCAAACAAACAAACAATGTTGACTTCACAGTCCAAGTAATCTTAAATATCAGCCTTCAAGTCTCACATTCTCTTTCATGCTCCCAATGCTTACAGATAGAATAATGTTCTCCATCTCTGATATACACACTGAAATGTATTTGTGCTATTTCTCCCTATATATATGTGTGTATAAATTTTTATACATCTATGTTTGCCTAGCTCTATCCTTACTGTAAGATTCTTGTGCTGGATGTTGTCTGTCAGCTTCTGTACACTTCCCATTTCACCTCCGCCCAGAGACATATGCTGTGACCTTCATGAATCATGATACCGAGGCTGCCTTTTCCTCATTTCCAGTTAGCTTTCACCAGGCTCTGGGAGGACACAGGAGGATGGGAAGATAGAGAGTCCAGAGTACTTCTTTCTCCCACACCTTTCTTACTTATCCTTTCTTGAGAATGGTTTCATTCTCTAACATCACAACTCTTGTTGGACGGGTCCTATTCCATGGCTTCAGCTCTGACCCCTCAAATCCTGGGAGTAGGTAATATTTTTCCACTGCTGTTAGTCCTTGGATCTTGACCAATGCTGTTTAGTTCTCTTAACCCCGTTCATAGTTACTAAATAGATCCTTCATCTAATGTTAAACTCTTCTGAGAGTGCAATCCATTTCCTACTTCTACCCTGCCAATATCCTCCCAAAGAATAGAATTTAGGTGTTCATTAACTTTATGTTCTCAGTGCTTAATACAATGCCTAGGAAAGAGTGGGCACTCATTAAATGTTTTTGGAAAGCATGAATGAAAAAATAAAAACAGTGCTAGGTTAGCTACTGTGTAAAAGAAAAAAAAATAAGTATAAACAATGGCCCTTATTACAATGAAAATTACAATCTAAGGAAGAAAACAATATACAGGTACAGAAATTCGATTAACTATTCAAGGCTATACACGTTCAGATCTCAGAAAAGGTGCAATTTCTTATTATCAGTAGAGAAAAACTACCTAACACTGGGTTTAAAAAAAAATTAACATTCAGTAGTCTCACAAATTCCTCATAAGGTAAACCAAGTAAGATAAAAACAACAACCCAACATTTCTGTGCCTCATGGGTGTGCTGGCAGTTTAGATTAGTTAATATTAATAAAGCACTTTGGAGATGAAAGGTGATAAACATTATTTAACAGCCTTGTAAATGCAAATGTGTCAGTTCTTATGAAATTTAACAAAAATTAGAGAGTGACATACTACTCACAAATAAAAAATGCTCAACTAAGGCTTTGCATTTAAAGAGGCCACATGAGGGAGGAAAGACTTTCCTAGGGCAAAGACTTAAGCTAATCTATACCCTATCCTCACCAATACACACGCACTGCAGAAATGTTTAATTTAAAGCTTGAAAGATGATGCACTTTGTAACAATATGTAAATCAATGCTTTATTAAAGCCTATGAATTACTATGCAGAAAAATGCAAATCACAATAAAACACATCACAAGCAGTTTCGGCTCTGCTCTGTTCTCCATGGAGCAATTACCAAGCCTTGCTTTGACAGGTGGGGGTAGAATTTAACTAGGAGTGGGCAGTTTTACCTCCTGCTTGCCTTTGGAAACTGTAAAATCTCCCAACCATTTTGTTTCATCCCCAGAAGTTCAAATATTCAAAATTTCCCCAATACCATTTTTTAAGTTCCATTTTTAAAATGCTTATGCTATTCCCTCCACTGACTTTATGCACACAACTTAAGAGGCTCGCCTGGTCAGATAACCTTTTTACACTAAAGAAAGAAGCTTACATACCATAGCATCTCTCTCTAGCTTGGTCATCAGTTAGAAGGCTTAGATTTAAAATCTTTAAGTTTGTCTGTTTGCAGACTGATATTATTTATCATATATATTCTGTCTAACATATATGTCTACCATACATATATTAGATGTTCAATTAAAGAGCCAGAATTATAGCTTTAATTCCGGTGTGATTTTTCAGATGTTAGGTTGGAACATGAGCTCAGGTTTACTGGATTTATTTGCCATAGACAGGAAAAGGCATCTTGGTGACAAATCCTCTTTAAAGAGGACTGGAGTGATGATAAATAATATCCATTGAAATTGAATGCAAGCTTAAAGAAAAAGGGTAAAAAAGAAAGGAATGGAGCAAATGCATTGCAAAATAAGTTCTAAAAAAACACTATATAAAATATATATTTAAAAAAAGATAGTAAACCAATTCTTAAATAGCCTTGAAAGTGCAAGTTTTCAGTTACTGAAGGAGAAAGGAAGAAGCAGAAGTTATTATTGCCATTATAATCCATAATCTTATTTTATATTTGGGACTTGTGAAATTCTTTCATTTCAAAGGAGGTCTTAAAAGACTTCACTGCTATGCATTATGTTAAATAAATATGGCAGAACAAATAAACCACAGACAATAATATATTATACAAGCTCTAAAGAGTTAGATAGGTCTTTAAGGCTCAGTGCTCTTTAATATATTAAGCAATTGTGTGTCAGTGACAAAATAAACTGAAATTGCTTCAATTTCATATTGCTGATACCTTGAATACTTAGTAGCTAAGTGAATTTCCAGTAAATATATTTTGTACTATTTATGAGTAATAGAATATATATGATAATCAACTTTTCCATTTCTCATGCATTGGATTTTGAAGATCAAATGAGAAACTGTCTGTGAAAATGACTTAAAAACTGTAACAAATGCAACAAATGTTAGGTTTTATTGAGTATTTCAAATAACATTATACCTTTGAAAAAAGAACAAAATATTGACCTATCCACATTTGGATTTACAAGTCAGTGATAATAAAAAAATAATAAGTACCCTATACTTTCTCATAAGCTAATCAAGGATCCTTTCCAGTCCATCTTTTCACATTAAAACAAATTATAGGTAAAGACTCCACTTAACAAAATGGAGGATACAAAGGTAAAAGGGATATTTTTTGCCTGGCATCCCTGACTTATGTCTTTGTTTTATTCTTCAGTTTGAAACTTTGGGGAGTAGGTAACTAATAAAGACATTTTCTTTTACACAAATACATACCTGTTTAGAATATGTACCTGCTTAATAAGCGAGTAATTTGCCCCAATTGGCTATCTCTCATGTAATGTCACACCCCCAACCTAAGAACTATGGTGGTCCTAACTATTCTAATGGAGTTATGGAGAAAGATAAAATTTTGGTATCCTTAGTTGTTTATTAAAGTACATTTTTTCCAAATAAATGGCAATAAGAATAGTGGCTACATGTATTTAAAATACTTCCATTACCCTATGTATTAAGAATACATATGATTTAATTAGCTTTCTGAGGTTAATGTTGAAGAAATTATCATATGAAATATTGCCTAATAAAAATTGTTTACTAATCTGAAAAACAACCATTTACAAGTTAACTTTCTTGTATTGATTAGCCTATATATAAATTAAGAAGTATTTCTTCAGTAAAATCTACTATAAAGATCTTTTGAGCACTATAATTCTGATTATTCTTGGGTCAGACCACAATTTCAGGAGCTGTGTTTGGACCATAAAGAAAGCTTCCTGGTCTGTAACATCTATTTTTCAATGGGAATGTCCTCTGCATTGATCTGATGGCAATTCTTTTTTTGGTTAGTGTCCAGATACTACAGAGACCGCATGTCGTAAGCAAGCTTGACTGTATTCTTTAAATGCTAATTTAACATCTGTTCTCCTCACTGAACTATGACCAGGCAATAAGTAGTATTTGCGTCTTTTTGTCCAACATTAACTTATAATAGTCTTCTACTTTATTTTGTCTCTATGCATTAAAAATAATACTAGAAACAGTGTATGATCAATATTATTTTAATAAGTTAAAAGAAAAGATCCCAGATGAGAAATCAGATTATGATATTCTTTAGGGCAGACTACACTGAATGTTTTTATAAAATCAAGGAAGACCTACATATAAATTCTATCATTGTAACTATAATGTAACATGAGA
The DNA here is from genome assembly GCF_902729225.1 of Pteropus medius. Lineage (NCBI taxonomy): Eukaryota > Metazoa > Chordata > Mammalia > Chiroptera > Pteropodidae > Pteropus > Pteropus medius. Next base: position 6,355,884 of record NW_024355008.1, read on the forward strand.
GAATGAGAGGGTCATACTTATAGACTCTAAAAAATATTTTTAATGTTATTTTTTATTTTTTCTTTCTCACCCCTTTAACATTATTTAATAAAGTTGCAGATAGATAGATAGATAGATAGATAGATAGATAGATAGATAGATGATAGATAGATAGATGATAGATAGATAGATAGATAGATTGATAGATAGCCAATGAATGAATTAAGCTCTATCATTATCCCAGCTTATTTCATTTTAAATTTCCAGTATGTGGCAAAGGGAAAGATGCTAAGGCAGAGCCCAAAATATGGTGTGAATTGAAGAGACAGAGCAGAAAGTTTCAGGTCACTAAGGGGCTAGAGTTCACATGATGGAATACTGAAAATGAAAGAACAGTACAGAGAGAACTCCAGAGACACACAGAAGATTCTCCTTGAGTGTTCAGCAGAGTATTGATCATTGCCTGTATGTGAGGCACATACTACCTGTGGCTCAAAGAAGAATCGCCCAGTACTCAGATCTCACAGAAAGCTGGAAATAATACATGTTCCCACAAGTCAGACTGGAAAAATTCATCATTCATTGGGATGGGGCACAATACTCAGAAAAGTCTTGACTCAGGAGTAGGGAATAATCCGACTTTCACTATATATGACTTTGGTCCTGCCTAATAAATCTTAAAAGCAAGACCAAAAAGGATTAAACTCTTTCCAAATAACTTAATTGAAGTCCAGAAAAATCTGAAGTATATTGATAGGAATACAAAAATATTCAGCACCCAAAAGATAAAATTCACAATAATTGTCATCCAGTTCAAAGTTCCTGGGCATGCAAATAAACAAGAAAATGTGACTCACAATGAGAAGAAAAGTCAAATGATAGAAATAACCCAGAATTGATACAGATGCTAGAATTAAAAGCAAGTGCTTTGAAAGGGTTTTTCTTTCCATATTCACCATGTTGAAAAAGTTAAGTATACACAAGAAAGATATGAAAAAGGACCAAAATAAAACTGTTAGTGATTAAAACTGCAATGTTTGAGATAAAAAAAAAATACAATGAGTAGAATTAATGGAAAATTAGACATTGCAGAAGAAAAGATCGGTAAAAAAGAAGACATTGCAACTCTATAAAATGAAACACAGGAAAAAGAAGAATCAAAGGAATTAATAGAGCAACAGTGAGCTATGGGACAACTACAAGATCTTGTGCAGTTGAAGTCCATGAGTAGGGGAGAAAGAGGGAATAGAGAAATAATTTAAAGAAGAGAAATAGCTAAATATTTTCCAAATTTAAGAAAAACTACAAATTCGTAGATCCGAAAAGCTCAATAGACTCCAAGTACAGGACAAATCAAGAAAGTTACACCAAGGCACGTCATAATCAATTGCTCAAATCAAATAATAGAAAATATTAAAGGCAGTCAGAGAAAAAGAAACATTACATCTAAAGGAAAAACATAAGGATAACATACTTTTTTTTATCAGAAACAATACAAACAAGACAGTGGAACAACATTTTTAAAGCATTGAAAGCAAACTTTGTTAACCTAGAATTCTACATTGAGAAAAAAGACTTTTCAAAATTGAAGAATTAAAGATATTTTCATACATAAAAACCAGAAAGTATTCATCATAAGCAAATGAACATCTCAAGAAATGTTAAACGAAGTCCTTCAGGCCAAATGAAAATGATAATAGATGGAAATTTGGATCTACATAAAGGAATGAGGAGTACTGGAAATAATTGAGCAAATATAAAGAAATTTTCTGTATTTAAACCATTTTAAAAGATAAATTAGTGTTTAAAACAAAAATATGATGTATTGTAGAGTTCGTACACATACATAAGAGTAAAATATATGCAATAATAGAACAAGTCTGAGGGGAGACATGCACATTTACTGTTATAAGGTTCTTATTCTATATGTGAAGTGGTATAATACCACTTGAAGTAGATTGTGAGGAATTAAAGTTGTATATTATAAACCCTAAAGCAACCACTAAAATAACAAAACAAAAAGTTACAGCTAATGAGCCTACATAGGAGAAAAATAAAATCATAAAAACTACTGAATTAATCCAACAGAAGTCTGAAAAAGAGAATAACAAGCACAAATCACTAGTGGAACAAATAGAAAACAAACAGTAGCATGATAGATGTAAACATAACTATATTAATTTTCACATTAAAGGGAAATGGTCTAAGCATCTTAAATAAACATGCCATCTGCTGTGACCAAGTTCTTTGGTTGAGTATCTCATTTAATTCTCAAAACAAACCCATGAAGAGACTGCTGCTATTATCCCATTTTACAGATGTTCGGTGAAATTGCATTGCTTCCCTTTCCTTTTGTTACAGGTAACTAGCCAACTCAGACTCTAAGAATCAGAACAGGCCCCAGTCCCCAGGAGAAAATGCTTTACATGTCAAAGACTATATTAGTCCGTTTCAATGATTATATCATTATTTTACCACATGCACAAGACATATTTTTTCAGACTAATAAATGCACACCCTATGGGACACCAAAAATCTGACTGATTGATTGATTGATTTATAAAAATTTTAAAATTATGTTGCCAAATCTTTTACTCTAATTTATTGCTTACACAGTACATTATTTTCTTGAATTAAGTTTCCCACAGTGAATGCAGTTTCTCAATAATTGTGGCTTTCCTGATCAGTATAATCACAGACAATATAATCACAGATCAGTATAAACTCAGAACAATCTACCACCTAATATAATAAGAATAATTAGTGTCCATATTATCCTCACCACAGCCTGCTCATGCATAAATGCACTAATTCATTTTCTTTCACTTAAAAATTGAAGATGAACTGGCAAATGGAAATCATGTGGCTTAAGTAAGGAACAATAAGCAGATTCTTAAGTAGAGATGCAAAATAAGAGGTCAAAGACATCAGATAGGATGTAGTCAAAGTCTTGATAGTAAAGCAGACTCTGCAAAACATTATCATTTAGAGTAAAAATCTGATGTTCCATTGAGACTTGCTGTGTGGTAAGCACTATGCTAAACGTACACTTATTGTCTCTTTTAATTCTCACAAGGTAAGTCATTTTTGAAATATTCATTGAGGAAATTTCTATTCTCAGCAATTTCTTCTACCTTCAAGCCACTTCCTCATTGAGTCAATTAGTCATTTGATATTCCTTATCCTTGGAGAGAATGACACATGAAACCATAGAAACAAATAAAGGGTTATTCTTGACTTGGATTACAAAACTTTAGGTCTTAAGGGAATGTTTACACAACATAAAAACATCAGGTAAAAATGGTAAATAAAAGAGAATTTATCCTTCCAGGGACTGTAAAGTGTGACAAGGAGCGAGGAAGAGATGCAGGGGATATAAAGAGAGAAATAGAGATTGGTCAAGAATAGGATAAAGGGTGCAGATATAGAAGAAGCTTGTGGAAAGGAAGTACGTCACCATCCAGGGACAACTAATTTCTGATCCAAGGCACCCTATTCATTGCCAATGACTAGGAGCTCTGTAAAAGCAGAAGAATCAGTGTAAGGAGATACCTCACACATTTGCACCTAGGAAACACATCAATTGTCCTTTCTAGTGGTTTCCATTGAGGGCTTCCTTTGATAGCAGTCAACATGGTACTAGCTGACCATCCAGAAAAGTTAATGCCCATTGATTTCCCTATACTTTGCCCAATAGATCCTTGCCTAATTCACCTGATACTTTTCACCAGCAAAGTATACTTTAACGTCTATGCTATCCCCTTCCATGGAGCACTGGTTTCTGAACTACTAGAGGATAGTTGAAAGCAAGGAAGGGGAATATTAATTTTGTGAGACTTAATGAATCAGTTTCATATTTCCATTGGGCCAAGTTAAAGGTAAAGCACACCCCATTATAGCTTAAACAGCCCTACGAGGTAACTGTTGTAATTTCTATTAACACAGAAGAAAACTAGGTTTCAGAAGGATTAAATTAATTTGTTCAAGGTCACACCACAAATTAAAAAGCTTATTAGAAATTCAAGTCCAAATCTGTCTCTATACCCTCTTTTTACTATACCATTTAGTTTTGATCATGGTGACAAAAATTTCAAAATAACTAATCTTTTAAATAAAGAAATTTATATTTTTACTAAGATTTAGATAGCCCCCAAATTTCTGAATTATTTTTAAAAAACTAAGAAATTCACAATGAAAATAATAAGCAAAATTGATTCTATAAAATATTTAGGATGGTATGAGGGATTAGCAGGAAGAAACTATAAATAATATATAAAAATAATATGAGCATTATGCTAATGTATTTAAAATTCCAATTAATTACACAATTTTACAGAACAAAATAATCTACAAAATCAAGTCAAGAATAGATTAGACCAAAGATTGGAACACTTTTCCCATAAAGAGCCAGATAATAAATATTTTAGCCTTTCAGGCCATATAGTCTCTGTCTCAACTATTCAACTTTGTTATTGTAGTATGGAAGGAGCCATAGATAATATATAAAAAATAAGTGTGGCTTTTTCCCAATAAACTTCACTTCCAAAAATAGGCAGTAGGCTAGATTTGGCTTCCAGGCCCTAATTGCCAATCTCTTAATTAGACAATAGCTTTCATAAACATTAAACCAGTACTCGAGAACATACCTACAAAATAAACTCAATTTCCAGATAATTTATAAGTTAGTTTACCCTGAAAATCCTGAAAGAATAGATAATCCCAGATGTAACTGTTCCAGAGTAAAAAAATAAAAAATAAAAATGTTGGTAAAATACAAAACTCTTCTACATTAATATAACCTTTACACTGAAACTAGATAAAATAGTAAGAGATTGGATGATTTTTAGGCCAATTTCACATAGAAATGCTGTCATAAATAATTAGTAAGCCAAATCCAGCCATATATTTCAAAAGAACATGCCACAATCAAATTGAGTTTCATTTCAGGTTGCCTAGATTAATTTTAATCCTATGAGTATATCAAAAAAGCAGAAAAAATCAGATAAAATATAACACTTAATCATGCTCAAAATTCTTAGCAAAGTAGGAATAGAAGGTAAAATTTTAACCTGATAAAGAGTGTAGACCGAGATCTCACAAAAATGTTATAGCTAATGTTCAAACTATAAGAACATTCTCATGACAATAAGAGACCCAAGAAACATGATCAGTGCTACTTCTACATTTTCTTAAAGGGCTAACACAATGAGACAAGAAGAAATGAGAGACCACGGTTGGAAAGAAAGAAAACAAATTATCATTATACTCAAAATATAAGCCTTCCTACAATGAGAATCCAATTTGTAAATATTGAAAATAATAAGATAATTCAGCATTGCACGATATAAGCTCAATATACAAAAGTGATTAACATTCTGTTATATCAGAAACGACTAATTTGAAAAGGTACTAATACTGTTAAAAAACATTCCATTCACAATGACCACTAAAACTATGGAAATTCTTAGAATAAATCTAAAAAGTTTACAAAAGGAAAGTCTTAGAGAACATTGTAAAACTTCATTGAAGAATAACAAAGAATAAGAACAGAGAGGTTTCATATTTATGGATGAAACGAACAATGTAATATTTTAAAATATTGCCCTCCCCATATATATACAGGTCAAATTAATCTGCATGTACATTTTTAATGGAATTAAATACATGAATACTTAATATTCTTTAGCAAATTTTACATTTTTAACTATTTTAAAAAATTTCTCCAAAGCAGTTATTATTCATTTTAGTAAGACCCTCGTATCACTGTTTAACCAGTACCAGAACATGCTCATCCTATTTATTGATCAGACTTCTTAATGTTTGATACATTCATAAGACATAAAAGTACGTATGTCACACATTTACATAAGCTTTTATCATTTTTTCCAGTTATAAAACAATACAAGTTTATTATAAAATACAAAAAGTGCAAATAAGAATATTTTGAAAATAGAAAAAATTACAAGAAAGCTGGGGGAAAATCACCTATAATTTTACTATCCCTATAAGCAGTATTAACATTTGGCGCATATGTTCTTAGTAATTTTTCTGGATGTATTTATTTTGTTGACTTTTATATTTTTTAGACAAATATCTTCAGATGCTCTCCTACTGTACTTGGGAACTTTAGAGATGTTAAAGCATGGTCTGTGTATTTCTGCAACTGAGCATAAGTCCACTGTATACTCTCAGCCTTCTGTCTGTGATGTGGGAATTGATGAATCTGTGGAGCAAAAGTCAGTAGTGCAGCTCACTCTGGGGTTAATTATACAGCAAGCTCAGAATACACAGCCATCTTTCTATATTTTATGTTAATTTGTTTCTTATTAACGGCTCTGTGCTTGCAAATGGTTTTGTTAGAAAACAGTTTGAAATAAATGTGTGTTACATAAAAATACAACTAATTTTAAATTCATTCTTTTCTGTTTTTTTCAGTTTATACCATCATTACCTTTTGTCATTTTATTTAAGCAGGAAAGGCCAAATCCTATTTCTTTTTTCTTGGAGGCAAGTAACTGAGCCTTCATTTAATGACACACCCCTGAGAAATGGTTTGCAATAAATAACAGCTCTGAGGAACTAAAAACTCTCAAGTAGAATTCAGAAAACACCATGTCTATGCTAAACAAAGTCTGCATGTTGTTAAAACACCAGAACGAAGCAGACCCTTGCACTCGTGGCTCTGAAAATATTTGATCAATTTATTGAGCATTATGAAGCATCAAAAGTAATTTACATTTATATATTTGACAAATTGTGTAGAGCCCATTGGGGCTCACCAAATGTCTACATAATTTTTACATTTTTCCTAGCCCCAAGGCTTCTGGGTGCAGTCATGCGAAAAATTCTTGCAATAGAACATCAAAAGAAAGGATGTAGGGATCTGTCACTTCCACCAAAGCAGTTAAGGATGAATATTTCTCCCCCACTTTTTACTGTCTCTTTCCACAATTAGAGGCAAAAAAAAAAGAAATGCACTCATAGAGTTCTAAGATAGAGCAGACTAAGTCCCTGATTCACAGCTTGAAGGAGAATTGTGCTGCAGAGCTCCCTTTCAGCATGAAGTGGGAAATAAAAGGAGTAAGAAATAAATCTTATTTTTGACAAACCACTGAAATAGTATGGTTTATATCTTACTGCAGTATGGTCTACTTGTATCATTTAGCATTTTCTTATTGTTTTAGAGGAGTTCAAGTGTGTGTGGGGTAGTGCATGTGGAAGCCGAGTAGCTACAGGAGTAGACTGGGCCAGTTCTCAGTTTATTGCCTCTCAGTTCCAAATTCACTCCCTAGTCCTGCTGGGCCATGACCTGGACTCTAAGCATTTCCCCTTTAGAGTGAGCATGATGTTAAGCTTTGTCAACAGAGGGCACTGAAGGACAGGGGCCTCTCTTCCTGGTTCTGCAGTGCTGTCTTTCCTCCTGCTGCACAATCCACCAGTGGTGTGCGTGTGTGTATGTGTGCGTGTGCGTGTGTGTGTGTGTGTGTGTGTGTACACATCCAGTGTCATTCTGCCTCAATTGTGCACCCAGAGTATACAGTCCCTCAGCAACCTTGTAGTCCAGTTGGAGCCCAGTGATCACAGCCTATATCAGTACTGTTGTTGACAGCAGCACCTCCTGTCTCCCTCTAAATCTCTCCCTGTCCATCAGCTCTGTGCTAGAAGACTTGTTTCCTGCAGCCCTCCCTACACAGCTGCCTTGTGCACCTCAACACTGCCACTGCCAGCAAATCAGCCACTCGCAGCTGACTCCTTTTCCACGCCTGCCTACCAGCATCTGCCCGCATGATCCCAGCGGGCAACTTTGGACAGCTCTGGCCTGGGCAACCCAGCAATCTTGCCTGACATCCAGTTGATTATAACCACAGCTTTTCCAATGAGATCTGAGCCCCAGCTGTTGGGAGGGGGCCTTTCTAAGTTGTCCTTCCTTATGTATTCTCATTCAGCCCTAGAGCACTCTTTAGAGTTCTCTCACATCTTTAATGTTACATCCCCATTATGTTTAAATAATTGTTATATTAAACTTTCTCGCTTCAAATGACAATCTTGTTTCTGTCTGTTTTCTAATTGATCCTAGACTGATGTACTAACCTAGTCTAACTAATGAACAACTGATGTTAGGAGAATTTCAAATCAGAAGTCTAAACCCTAGATACAGTGTAGGAACAATTAAGATTACATCCTGCAGAACACCTTGAAGCTAATGTAAATTATTACACTTAAGCTCAAATAATTCTCTTAAATTCCAAATTGAAATGAATTATGTATTATAAGCAAACGTACCTGAGAGTCAAAACCAGCTACAAATTGAATTTGTGGCAAAGAAATGACTATGAACTTTCAAGCTATTTGGGAAATGTCTTAATGTAAGAAATTTTTGTGACAAATGATGAAGTATAAATTCTATTCATTTTGAAAGTTACATTAATAAATCTTATATTTTAAATGTTTGTTCCCTAAAGGCATACTTTTCTTATGATCTCCTAGAGTATTACTTCAAAAATGTTTATTCTTTTCACAATTATTACTTGTCTTTCCATACTTTTTATGACATATTTTGATGAAATATGTATTTCATTTATGTGATATGTATTCGTTGAGTATCTTCCATGTTCTAGGAGCTCAGTATTAGGATGGTGTAGTTAACGTCACAGTCAGGGTTTCTATTTTCATGAGCTTACATTATAGACAGGAGTAAAGAAAAGGAAAGTGGTAATTACAATGTGGTATGTAACTGCTATTACAAGGGAAATGCAAGGTTCTCTGGGAGTTCAAGGACTGAACACTTGGACAGTAGAACAAGAGAAGTGCTAGGGAAGGTATCACAGAAATAATAGCAAGCTGACACCTAAAGAGTAAGCTGGAGCGAAGTGAAAATCAGCTGGTGGTAGGGGCAGTAAAGATAAGGAATATTCCAAGCAAACTGCTTAGCATGGGCCAAATGCAATGGGTATTGCCCAGGGGCAACAGATTGCATAAGAAATTCGAAGAATTAAACTTTATAACTGTGCTCTACAACATTTTAAAATATCATTTACAAGTTTGTAAGAGATTTTATTTTTTAGAGCAATATTAATGAAGGCTGTGACATACCTTTATCAACAGCAGTAACTTTTTGGAGCAATGAAATTAGAATATTTTAGAGTATTAGGAGTATGAGGTATAAAGGTCAAGTTACAGTTCGACTTTACTACAGTTGGATGGCTGTAGTATGACCTTTAAATATGTGGGTGTGTGACCATGTTTAAAGTCATTGGTTTTAATCACAACTATAATCATAATCAGTAACAATTAGTAGCCATAATAACCTGCAATGCATGATTCTAAGACTATATATCTATGATTATATTTAATTTTCAGAACTAACTCAGGTAGTAGCTTTGTTATTAATAATTACTATTTTCTTGATGAATCTGAAACTCAGAGAGGTTAATTATAAGCCTGAGGTCACACAGCTTTACTTCTTTCACAGTCAAGGAAGTGGAGGTACAGCTTTCCCATGTTCACACGACTAATAAGTGGCAGGGCCAGAGAGCCTATCTCCAGAGCATTAACTGTTAACCTTCACGTTGCATTGCTCTATATAGCAGTTCTAAAAGAACTGTTAATCACTGGGCATAGTTTTGTCATGTACAATGAACAGAAAAAAATTTTGATGAAAGCATTTGGCTTCTTAAAGCACAGAATTTAGGTTACTGTGCCGAGTTTTGTTTCACATGAAAACAGCTTTCTATAAAAAGTGAAGTTCACAGTTAAATACAACTTTCTTCCTACAGTTTGAACATTAGAGATACTATGGCATGATTCACATGAGTGTTGACGTCAAAGGTTTCCCGCTCCGTGTTGTCTACAATTCGATTACTTTTTGGGTTCAGTGATGAAGATAGGTTTCTAGTTTCATAGGACATCTGCTAACATGCATACCAACATAATGAAAATAGTTCCAGTAAACACAGAGATCTTCTCTACTTGACTTCACTAATCAGATTAGCTGTTTGAAATATTAGAAAGAAGAGAGAAGTTCTTTAAATGAATGGTCTCTGTGATGGTAATTTTATATATCAATTTGACTGGGCCACAGGTGCCCAGATATTTGGTCAAACATCATTCTGTGTATTTCTGTGAGAGTGTTTTGAGTGGGATTAACATTTAAATTGATAGACTGAATAAAGTAGATTGCCCTCCATGATGTGAGTGGGCCCTATCCAATCAGGTGAAGGCCTGAACAGAACAAAACACTGACCATCTCTGTAGTAAGAGAGAATTGTTGTGACTGACAGCCCTCCAAATGATATATCAGCTCTGCTCTCCAGGGTTCTGCAGCAGCTTTGAGCTTTTGGACTGAAACTGGGATATTGGCTCTGCAGGTTTTGCACTTGCCAGCATCTTCCATAATTGTGCAAGCCAATTCTTTATAATAAATCTCTCTCTCTCAATAAGTATTTAAGAAAAAATGAATCCCAAAGAAGATTGAATAGATGAACGAATGAATGAATGGGATGATGAGGTGACTGGTAAGAAAAAACTAAATTGGGTATACCTGAGCAGATGTAGCCTAGGTAAGTTTCACCAGGAAGGATTTTAAGCAGCAAGTGTATGGCAAGAGGGAAAGCAATTTTAACACTTTATGTGAATATTTTTTTCTGGAGTTTGTTTATGTCAGGTTAAAACAGCATTGTTTGTCTCTTACTTGAATTAAGGAAGTACAATAGAATTGGAAATGCAACTAGTGTATAAAGATTTTTCAGCATTAAATATGGTTTATCTACACTAGAGAATATACCAGGAATTTGTGCAATAGCTTTACAAACCCCTTCCCCAAAGCATCTATCCCTATGAATGTCTAAGAAGCATTAATTCCATTTCTAAGACAGCTTTTCTTGTTCACTTAGAAAATGCCAACATCTGCAATATTAAAAATAAGCTATTCGTAGGGAAAATAGGCTCAGAGATGCAGCTAAATCAACAATAAGGAAAGACCCTTCCTTTTGCTATATGATAATTTCACTCTCAGGCAATCACTAGGTTGGCTGCACTGTCATCAGAAATTTTCCAATTCCAAATAAGAGATTAAAATGTTTTAATTTAAAAATACTTATCATAAATGTAAAAAAATATTAGTTAACCTCTAATGTCTTTGTTATGGTGCATTAGTCTACATAATTTAAAAAAACTGTAAACATTACAGAAATTTTATTTGTAAAAATGTTTGGGTTTTCTATACCCCATTAAATCTGGGAGAGCTTTTCCCTTTTCCAAAATTTTACCCACACATACGCAGAGACTGCATTTCTGCTGAGTCAGGTTAGATAAATCATTGTCTTCGCTCAATTTTTTTTCTTAATAATACATAAGGGAAATATAGATTAGATGCAGTCATTTTTAATTTCCAGTTTTTCATTCATCCCTGTTTTCATTCTTATATTTTCCAAATACCAAGTCATTATTTTTCTTACCATTATTTTTCTTACCAAATAAAATTACACCTATTTACTTTGATACACTTATTACATTGATTAAAATGTTTTCAACTCTTCCGTGTCTCTGTATCCATATCCTTTGCGATGTGACTTTGCAGCATTTCCCACCAACAGGTAGCGTTCATTTCTCTGTTCTTGAGTTGAGATTGGAATTTTGATTTGTTTTGCACAGTAGCATGTTGTAATGCCAGTCTTGAGCCAAAGCCTTGTGAAGCGTTATACACTTTTACTTACTTTCAACTTCTATTTCAACAAGTCCAGACTTGTCTGCTCTATGATGGCAGACAAAGTGGAACAGAGATGAGCCATCCCAGCTGAAGCCATCATAGACCATCACTCCTAGCCAACTTGAGAGCTTACTGCAGTCAAATGAGTGAGCCCAGCTGAGATTAAAAGAATCACGAGGCTGAGCACAGCTTAATTTGCTAGAACACAGAATGTAAGTTAAATGAACAGCTTTTCTTTTAAACCACTACACTTTGGGGAAGTTTAGTATGCAGCAAAAGCTAACTGATAGATTTATCCTATACTGTCATCATTTTAAGTTAGAATTCAGATTCTCCTTCAATTTATATCCATTCACATTAGAACCCACATTCTAATTTAGTTGACTAGGAGAGATTAGGAAACTGAAAAATACATTGATATTTTGGGACAAATGTAGACAACTCTATACATAAATGCCCATGTGGTATCATAAATATCCATGGTGTTGGCTTGCTTTTTCTTGAAGACACATATATCAAATAGTCCAAGAGGATGTTCTTGTTTTAACAGTAATAATAAAATGTAGCCCCTGCTAGAGATTATGCTAAATACTTTCTAAACCTTTTCTCAATTTTACCTTATAGTGACCCATAAGGTAAAATTATTATCATCACTTTTTTTTGCAGATAAGAGAATTGAGTCTTGAAGAATTTAATTTTCCCAATGTCTACCCAAGAAGTAGAAGTGAGATGAAATGGATAATCTGTGACTTTAGAGCCTGAAAGCTTAACCATAAAATATGCTGCCTACATTATTCCGGGAATGTGAGGAACGGTGGCCTTTCATATGATTTCAAAGTGTTTCTCATCCAATCAAAATTCAACTGAAAAACTGAATGTCAAAGGCAGATAAAGTTAATGTTTCTAAATTCAACCTAAAAGAATTTACTAGTTCTCAGGCAGCTCGCCCAACTAACAACCCATCAATTTATAAACTGTTGTTATATTACCATAATATAAATAAATTCAAGCAATGATAAAATGTTGGTAGACATAACAATGAGTATTATTCATTATGTAACTAACTTGTTCTTGCAAAGCTAATGAGCTTACAATTACAGTGGTATTCTATGAAAGTGCAAGGTGCAAATTAATGTCATGTAAAAGTAAAAAGTAGAAGGGAAACTAAATGCAAGATACTTTTGCAAATTGAAAAACTGTCATTTATATTGACGCACAATTATATATCTATAGTTTCATCAACTAAAATGCTCTGAAAACAGAAAAAATTGTACGTGATGAAGAAGTTCCAGTGAAGCTATTTAGTCTGTTTACACACTTATGTGATTATTCAATACATTTTATCGAAGAAATAGTTTTTGATTATATGGTTCTACCTCAAGCTCTGCCAGAAATGTTATGTAATATAGGATATATGTACTATATAAACTTTCTAAAGTTTAAAAATCTCTTAACTCTAAAAAAATCTGAATATAAGAGGTTTATGTAAGTGATTGTTCACTTAGAAAATGCCAACTTAAATTGTAAACTTAAATGATTTGAGTCTGAAGTTCAGCCGATATATCTTTATTTTTCATGCATATCCAGTCATTTCCAAATCGATCTGAATGAGTAATCAAATACTTTCTTGGGAGCATATTTTGACAAGAGAAAGAAAAAGAAAAATCAGAATTCTTTGTCTTCACTTTCACCCTTAGTTTTTTTTTTTTAATTGTTTATTGGGGTAACATTGGTTAATACAATCATATAATTTTCAGGTGTACATTATAATTTAACATCTGTGTATTCTATTATGTGTTTACCACTCAAAGACCAGTTTCCTTCAGGTACCATATATTTGATCTTCTTTACCCACTTTGCCCTCTCTCTATTCCCCTATATTTGACCCCCTTTACCACTTCTACCTCCACCCTACTAGTCACCACTACTCTATAGTCCTCAGGTAACCACTAGCCTATAGTCCATGTCCATGAGTCTCTGTTTGTTTGTCCTGCTCATTTGTTGCTTTTAGGTTTATGTCCCACACATAAGTGATATCTTGTGATTTTCAACTTTTTCAGTCTGGCTTATTTCGCTTAGCATGATTATCTCGAGGTCCATTCATGTTGTCACAAATGGCAATATTTCATCTCTCCTTATGGTTGAGTAATTTTCCATTGTATATATATGCCACAGTTTCTTTAGCCAATCATTTATCGTAGGACACTTCGGTTGCTTCCATGTCCTGGCCACTGTGAATAATGCTACTATGAAATCGGTGTGCAAATATCTTTCAGACATGGGTTTTCAAGTCTTTGTGGTAAATATCCAGTAATGGGATTGCTGGATCATATGGTAGATCAATTCTTAGTTTTTTGAAGAACCTCCATACTGTTTTCCATAGAGGCTGTACCAATTTGCAGTCCCACCGGCAGTGTATGAAGATTCCCTTTTCTTTGCATCCTCTCCAACATTTGTTATTACTTGTCTTGTTAATTATAGCTATTCTAACAGGTGTCAGATGATATTTCATTTTGGTTTTGATTTGCGTTTCCCTAATAGCTAGCAATGTTGAGCACTTTTTCATATGTTTGTAGGCCATTTGTATGTCCTCTAGAAAGAAGTGTCTGTTCAGGTCCTCTGATCATTTTTGATTGGATCATTTGATTTTTTTGTTGTTGTTGTTATTGAGTCATATGAGTTCTTCATTTATTTTGGATATTAGACCCTTATCAGAGGTGCTGCCCACAAATATATTTTTTCATTCGGATGGCTGTCACTTTACTTTGCTGATGATTTCTTTTGCTGAGCAGAAGCTTTTAGTTTGATGTAGTCCCATTCATTCATTTTTGCTTTTACTTCTCTTGCTTTTGAGATCAAATTCATAAAATCTTCTTTAAGTCCAAGGTCCTTGAGTTTAGTTACTATGTTTTCTTCTATGCATTTTATTGTTTCAGGTCTTATATTCAGTTCCTTAATCCATTTTGAGTTAATTTTGATGTGTAGTGATAGACAACAGTCTAGTTTCATTCTTTTGCAGGTGGCTTTACAGTTTTCTCAGCACCATTTATTGAAGAGGCTTTTCTTTCTCCACTGTACGTTTTTGGCTTTTTTGTTGAAAATTATTTACCCATATAAATATGGGTTTACTCCTGGACTCTCGATTCTGTTCCACTGGTCTGTGTGTCTATTTTGCTGCCAATACCATGCCGTTTTGATTACTGTCACTTTGGAGTACAATTTGAAGTCAGGCAGAGTGATGCCTCTGGCCTCATCCTTTTTTCTCAAGATGGCTTTGGCAATTCGGGGTCTTTTGTGCTTCTATACAAATCTGATAATTTTTTGTTCTATTTCTTTAAAATAAAAAAAAGATGGAATTTTGATGGGGATTGCACTAAATCTGTGTAATGCTTTAGGTAATATGGTCATTTCAACTATTCTGATTCTTCCAATCCAAGAACATAAAATATCTTTCCATTTCTTTGTATTTTCTTCATTTTCTTTTAATAAGGTCTTATAGTTTTCATTATATAAGTCCTTCACATGTTTTGTTAAATTTATTCCTAGGTATTTTATTCTTTTTGTGGCAATTGCAAAAGGAATTATATTTTCTACTTCTTTTTCTGACACTTCATTATTAGAGTATAGGAACGCTATGGATTTTTGAATGTTGATTTTTGTATTCAGAGACTTTACTGTATTTGCTTATTGTTTGTAGTAGTGTTCTCGTGGAGTCTTTAGGGTTTTTTATATAGAGAATCATGTCATTCCTATTTGGATGCCTTTTATATCTTTCTCTTGCCTGATTGCACTCGCTAGAACCTCCAATGTTTTATTGAATAACAGTGGCAAGAGTGGACAGCCTTGCCTTGTTCCTGATCTTAGAGGGAAGGTTTTTAGTTTTTCACCATTAAGTATAATGTTGGCTGAGGGTTTGTCATATATGGCCTTTATTATGTTGACATTCTTTCTTTCTATACTGATTTTGTTAAGTGTTGTGGTCATAAATGGATGCTGTATCTTGCCGAAGGCTATTTCTGCATCTATTGATAGGATCATTTGATTCTTATTTTTTAATTTGTTTATGTGGTGTATCACATTAATCAATTTGTGTATGTTGAATCATCCCTGTGCCTCTGGGATGAAGCCCACTTGATCATGGTGTATAATCTTTTTAATATGTTGCTGTATTCAGTTCACTAGTATCTTATTTAGGATTTTTGCATCTGTGTTCAGGAGAGATATTGATCTGTAGTTTTCTTTTTTTGTGTTATCCTTACCAGATTTTGGTATCGGGGTAATATTGGCCTCCTAAAATGAGTTGAGAAGTATTGCCTCCTTTTTGATTTTTTGAAAGAGTTTTAGGAGCATAGGTATTAAATCTTTGAGTGTTTAGTAGAATTCACTAGTGAAGCCATCCGGTCCTGGATGTTTAATTGTACTCACTACTCTCAGTCGCAATCCCTGTCAGTGTTAGAGACAGTTTTGGTAGTGTTTGCTCAGATTCCCCTGGGGCTCCACAGTGTTCGGTCTCGGGAGAATGAGTGGCTCAGTCTGGGTTTTGTAACCACGGCTGGTAAACATCAACTGTTATTTCTCTGCTATCCCACTTCTCCGCTTTCTGCCCTGATGTCTAGGCCCTGCCACCAGTCGCATGGAGCTCACAGCACTCCCAGGCAGAGCTGTTCAGAGAACTCGCCGCACCTTCTTCCCTCCCTCTCCTCATACAGGGAGCTTCGGCGACTGCGTTAAGCAGCTTCTTTATTTCTCCCAGTCCACAGCCCGACACCCGGGGTTCTGACTTGTGGTAGCTCTTATGTGCAGATCCCACACTCAGACATGCTGGTGTGTAGTTTGGGTGTTTTTGTTGAGTTTTAGATGTTCAGTTTATTGTTGTTACAAAGGGAGAGATATAGGGATGTCTCTCATTCTGCCATGTTTCCTCCAATCCCCATAGTTGCTTTTTAAAATACAACTTTGTCAACATAGAAAAAAATAAAATGTGGCTTCAGAATAGAATATTAATGTTATAAATCCTGGTAACATAAAAGAAAAAGTGTTCAGATAAATTAAGAGGTGGTTAACAGATATGAAGAGAATGATGGGGACACAAATATCTTTTTTGATAGTGGGGACTCAGAAAATATTGTATGAGGTTGATGGAGAGGGCATTGAAAATGTATTATTCATAGTTCAAGTGCAAACAAAAGGAAGTGTAAATGATAATACATTTACCAGCTTTGGGAATTAGGAATGATGGAAGTGAAGAGTGATGCAAGTGAACTAAATGTCTTTCAAAGAGGAAATAAACAAATATGACTTAAGTGGATAAATAAATATATATCATTTGGAGTTAAAAAGCTAACTATGAGAAGAAAGAAAGTAGAAATCATTTTAAAAGGTTGCTTATGGGGAAAAGTTCAAAGATAAACAAGGTAAGTCAGAGACTGATTTTAATGACTTCGATAACTATTTTAAAAATAAAAAGTAAAAAAGCAAAATATGTTAATGCTAATTGATTAAAATAAAACAGTCATTGGCTATTAAGTGAGTGGTGGTCATTTTAAATAGGGTGATCTGAGAGTGACCTGACTTGGGAGAGGGGCAGTCCAAAGAAAATCTGGAGTAATGTGCTCCAGGCAGAGAACCTCTTACTCACAGATGTTCAGTGGAAGCCTGTGTGGCATGCTGGAAGAAGAGACAGGAGGCTCTAACAAGCCAAAGGGAGCACACTAGAGAAGAAGGAGGTGTGCCAGGGCTAATGGTATAAACCCTCAGAGGTCATGGCATGAAGTTTGGATCATATTAACACAGGAAGGCATTGATGGGTTTTAAGTAGTGAGGAGATAGCTTTGTTTTTTATTTAAAGAGACTATATTGGCTGCTCTGCTGGGGGTAGATTACAGGGGGAAGAATGAGGCAGGGGGACTGGTTAGGGCATTCCTGTCATGCATTAGGAAGAGAAAATAATGATTTGATGAACAGTGTTTAAGGTTTGAGATATATTTTGGGAAGGAAACCGAACAAGGCTCACACATGGATTAAATGGAGATATGAGAAAAAGGGGGAAATACTGGAAACTCAAAGCAACAGGGTGAACGATGGTGATGTTAATTGTCCTGGGAGAGACTGGAGTTCAGGAATTGGAAACAATTTTAAAGCAGAAACGCAGAGTCTCTTTGTGTATGTTCAGTTTGAAAAGTACATTAGAAACTCCAAAGTAGAAACTAAACAGAAAATTTGATATATAAATCTGGAGTTAGGGAAAGGATTAATCTGCTGATATATATTTGGTAATCAGGTAAAGCCAGGAGTGTTTATTATCTGCTTGTTATATACCTAACACTCACCTAAATGCTCTTTACATGCTATACTGGGAGGTCCCCAGGCCACCCTCAGGTTTGATGATTTGTTAGTAGATTCACAGAGATCAGCATTTATGATTTATCATAGTCAAAGGAGACAAAGCAAAATCAGCAAAGGGAAAGGCCATATGGGGTGAAGTCTGGGAACAGAGTCTCTTCCCAGTGGAGTCACAGGATGTGCTTAGTTCCCCAGCTATGAGTTGCAGCAACACATGTGAAATGTCTACCGGGGATGTGCATTAGAAACTCAGTGCCCAAAGTTTTTAATGGGATCTGATCCCATAGGCAGCCTCTGCCTGGCATGTACCAAAATTCCAGACTCACAAAAGGAAAGCAGGTGTTCAGCATAAACCGTACTGTTTCGTAAACTTTTTAGGTACAGTGAGTCACTCTTGTTACTTAGGTGGATGAGAACCCTCCCAAAATCCAAGTTTCCAGATTTCAGCACAAGACCAAACTTGTCAGCAAGCCTTTCTAAAGATAGGCAATCAGGCATGTTATGCTGACTTTTTCTGCACGTATGTCTTAAATTATTTAAGACAATCTTCTGAGATGGGTCCTATTACTATCTTTATTTTAAGATGAGAAAATGAAGGCAAAAGCTCACTCAGCTAATAATGGAAGAGGTTGGGAATTGAAACTCAGCAGTTGGCTCTTGTGTGGGAGCTCCTGGATACTTCACAAAGTAGCCTCTCTTAACAAAGAACAGAAACAGCAGGGCAGGAGGGTCAAAGGACTGTGCTGGGTGCTCCAACATTTAGAGGGCCAACCAACAACTGGGGAAGACCAACCAGTGAAATGCGCAGAAAACCGGGAGAGACCATGCAGTCTGTCTCAGGACCAAAAGAAGAGTTCAGAAAATAGGTTATTTACAATTGTCACATTGGAGGGGATACAATGATTGTTGCTGACAAGGTTGAGTACATGGCTTAACTTTAATCCTCCAGCTTCATCTGCTACCCCATCTCACATGCTCTATGATCATACAGGCCACATTCATTTCCCCAGATATTATCGTTGTTATTAAATCTTTTACCTACACTTTCACTATTATCTAAAACGCTGTTCTTTTATTTTCTAAATAGCAATTTCTAGTCACCTTTCAAAAGCCATACCTAATTTTACTTCTTTGTAAAATATTGCCGTACTTCCCAGAGTTATCTACTTCCTTGTTGGAGCTTTTTGCTTCATATTTCTATTACAGTCTTCTTGTTAGTTTCCTTTTATTTGCTTACTTTTCATCATCCCCTTGTAGCTTCCCAGATGCTGAAGGACAAGACCTGCATCTCATTCATATCTATTCTCTTAGCATCTACTGTAGTGTCTAGAACATAACAGATGCTCAAGAAATGCTAGGGAGGGAGAGAGGGAAGAAGGGAAGGAGGAAGAAAGAGAAAAGGAAGGAAGGAAGGGTGAACTGAGGGAATGTTATTGAGGAGCAGAAAAGTCAAACAGAAAAAATGTTTTGAAGTGTTAGTGTATAAACATATCTTGTAACCCAAGGCACTCAAGGCTTTCTCAGATGTGTAGATCGAATTTGCATTTCTTTAACTGGTACTATGCAAACAAATCTACAAATCCTATTTTCTATGTATATACTAGTACCTGAAAGCTATAGATTGAAAGCTCCTAGGTGCTGTTATTTCTTTTTTTTCCACTAAAAGCTTCCTTGGACTAGCTAAAATGAAAAAATCTCATGAGAAGAGAGCAAGAGGAACGTTTTAAGGGAACAGTACTTTATTCCCTAGTGTTAATGAATTTATCAAGTCTTTATTCAGAGAATTTTTTTTTTTTTCGAGGTGGGGTAAAAATTATGGAGATACTGGGAATCTAAGAGTAGATAGCTAAAAAAGGAAAGAAAACTAGGAGGCTAAGAGATCAGGGAGATCACACAATTCTAGTCTTCTGAAATACGATCAGAAAAATCTCTCTGTGGAGAATCCAAAGGTAACATAGATCCTGTTTCTAAAGGGGTTTAAAGATTGATAGAGTAAATGCCAGTAATACATGACAAGGGATGTTGAATTTGAGTTTACTAGAGGCATGGCAGACTATTAGGGCTGGGTGGCAGACCACTAAGGAGAGATACGCTTCTATTCTATCCTATGGTACAGTATGTGTTAAAGAATTTTCCTCAGACTGGGTGAATGAGACAACAATCTGGAAAGTTGGCAGGGCTACTCAACCACAGTTCCACAGTTCTCCCATGCTCACAGATGTTTCCTGCCTTCTCCACCAAGTGCAGCCTCCTCTGAGGCCTCTGGGTTTTCTCATAAACGCATCTGTGGTAGCCAGATCCTATTTCAGGGACTGTTCCAAGCTAGCTAGCCATCATTAAAAGGAGAGTCATGAAGAATTTATTAGAGGAAGCACTGAACAGAATGAACTGATTCTCTGTGTCTTCATTTCTTTTTTTTAGCCACTCCATTTTTATTATGGATAAATTGATTTTCACCTAACAGACTTTTCATTAAAGAAAAAAGAAAGTAAGAGAAGTGAGAAAATTTTGCATCCTATATGATTCTTTCTTAAATAAACAGAAATTTAAGAGAAGTAAAAAAATAAATGCATTCTCAGAGATCAATAGCATTTTAAGTGCAAGTACTGGGGAGTATATTGGGGCAGGGGGTGTGCCTAACTGCTTCTGCTCTCTCTGGGCAACTAAATCATGATTCTAACAACATAGGTGTTTATATTTCACAGCATCTTTAACTAAGGATGTTGTTGGAATCGATTGTAACCATATTCTGTAAAGAGATCCACACTGAAGTGATATGTCGTGAAGCTCATCCCTACTTCAAAGCCTCTGCAATTGCTTTTCATTTCTGCTCAACCATTTCCCTGTACATCTCAGAGCCTGCTACTATCACCCTTGCGGTCTGAGCACACAAAGCGTTTTCCCAACCCGTGTGCCATGTAGCTACACCTTCCACCTTGTCACTCTCTGATTTCTCCTGTCTTCTTTAGAGTGTTTATCACTTTCTAAAACAATACTATTGATTGATTGATTGATTGATTGATTTTCTTATTTATCAAAGAATGCAAGTTCTCTGAAAGTTGGGGCTTTCTCTGTTAATCTATCTCCAGAGCAGTAAAATAGTTTCTGGCACCTTGCAAGTGCTAAAAAAGTATTTGGCATGAAAGTCAGAATGGAGTTTAAAGCACAAACAATGGACTCTGATACTGTCTTCTCGAACTCCTCACCAAGAAATTGTTCATGAGCTTTAACCAATTGGCTAAAGAAACAGTCTGTGTTCCTACACAGGGATCATTATGTGTTTAGAATTTCCTATTGTCCCTACATATTCTAGTGGGCTCTAAATGACGTTTTCCTGCCATTCTAAAGTGATATTTTTACCACGTTTATTAAGTCCTTTTTAAGTCTAATGATGTTAGAATGATATCACAACTCAGGTTCTCTCACTGAAGGAACTTTATCTGTGTGCTTGCTCAATGAGGCTAATTTTAAAATCCTCTCCTGGAAAACAATCTCTTTTTGTTTTCAATTAAACTGAAATTTTACATTTGCAAAGCAGTCCTTTCCCTTGGAGCAATAGCTTAAGATGTTACTGGTTAATCATTTCGTGTCTTATGTCATGTTGATTATACAGGCATGTGGAAAAAAAAAAAAGCCTGAATCAGACACTGCAAATATCAGCCCCAAGAACTTACTCTCCCACCAAGACCTGCGTTTTGTCCATCCACTGTTGACCTATTCGGTGTTTTAAATTTCTGCTATTAACCAGCTTTTCATGCAATTTAACAGTTCAAGCTTCTCTTGAAAATTGTAAAATTCTGAGAAAAAATAAGCATATGTTCCCACATTTTAATAATCTGTTTGGCCAGTAACAACTTCTTTCTTTAGGTGGGTCACAAAGGCACTAGTTGCCTGAATTCTTAGCTCTCCCTGTTACTGTTCCCACACTGAGCCTAGAATCAGCTCCTTTTCTCATCAGACATCTGCATTCTTTCAGCTATTTTGACTGCTTGAACATTGGAAGATCTAAATATCTGCTGATGTCCTAAAAAATTCAGTGAAGCTAACATATTTTTATATTTTACTTATAAAGAGGCAACTACAGCTTGACACTAAATATTAGAAATATGTTCATTGCATTCTTCATAAACAATTTAGAGGAAAAAAATATGTGGGATAGATTGATCTCTGGAGAATACTATCCTCACAGGGGAAAAATATTCTCATACTAGGCACAGAAAGAATTTTGCTAGAATAATAAATTCAGGCTTATACTGAATAAAGACATAGCTTCACACATAAGAGTTAAAGGAGTAGCATGTTTTCTCTCAATAGATTCAAAGCTTAGTCTGTTGAAGGAGAAAGAACTTAATTTAAATCTTCACTTTTTTCTCTGTGAAACATAGGCAAGTCACTCAAGCTCCATAATTATCAGATCTTTTATCTATGGGACAATAAAATTTATACGTACCACCATGACAGACCATAAAAAAGAAATGTTAATATACAAAAAGTGCTCAGATTTATATACAGCCAAAATAGCCTGCTCTATGTATTTTAATCTTCACCATATCATCATTTCCCAAACACCATACTCTTTAGAAGGCATCTAAGCTGAAGGCAAAACAAAGATAGAATCCAAGAAAGTCAAATTTATGTATTTCACATTTATCATCCAAAGACAAAAGGTAATATAAATACTAAAATATAAATACTTAGACATATATCTAAAATATATACTAAACATATACAAAGGTGAATAATAGCCTATGGTTTCTAAATTCCATGAGGTTAAAAATTAAAAATATAAAATAAAAAAGGGATTAGAAATAGAATTTTTTCCTGATTAAGAACAATAACACACAGTAAAACAAACAAACAAAAAGCTGCCCTCTATCATCCCCAATTTTTATACTAAAAAACGATATTTAATACACTCAAAAAAGGGTAAGAAGGACACAAAAAGAAAGACTGCTCTTCGAATTTAATCGATTTAAACTAATAAAAAAAAAGAACTCACCAGATTATTCTTTATTCTCATTTTTCCATGGACTATAAAAATGTTTCGGAACCTAAGACCAGAGATTGTATTCGTATTTGAAAATCATTTGTGTAGGCTACACTTAAAGTTCTCGTTTCAGTTTTTAAACTTTACTGTCACATATTTAATTTGTATCTGGAAAAAAAAAAAAACCCGACCTAATTAGTTGACTCAAACTATCTCTCAAACTATCACACAATCCTCCATCATTGTGATTAATTGAATGGTTGTAAGTCTCTACGTTTGATGGGTTGAGTCTGGGGAAGGAAAGAGACAAGTTGAATTTCTTCCCATTCAAGTTCCTTCCCCCATCTTCCCTCAACAAGTTTGTGGAGGGAATGAAAAAAGTGATAACCTAGACATATCTTTTCTTTTTCTTCCTTAGGAATAGAATCTTGATTCTCTTGAGGTTAGCAATGTGGGCAGCTAAAATTCTATCATTTATTGACTTCCTTTGCAGAAAGTAGTGGCCAGGTGACATTATTCTGGTCAATGTGCTGTTGTACAAATTGTTAGTGAGGCTTGAGGAAAACACTCTTTTAAAAAGGGGCATGCTCAGCTGCATTTTTTCCCCTTGCCTCACTCTTTCTAGAATAAAATGATGGCTGTGCAGGAAATATTTAAGATTTTGAGTCAAAGTTTCCTCAAATCACAAATCTTTGGCCCTGACATGCTTGAGATGTTGAACCAATATGGTACCAGTAATTGCCTACCTCAGGGTTTCTCATAATGTGAAGAAAATATATCCTTTTATGTTTATGACACTGTACACAGATCTTCTATTGGCAACCAAACACAATCTCTAACTCATATAAATAATAAATAGAAAAATAAAGAAATATGCTTTCCTCAGGATCAAAATAGAAAAATTAGTAACAGGAAGAACATATTACTTTATATCTTAAAGACTGATGGGTAATTATGTATGTGTCATAATATGTTGTTTTGTTAGGAATTTAAAAGTAGAATCTGAATAACTTCATTATTTGTCATTACTATATGATAGTAAACAAAAGAAGCATGCTTAACATGTGTTATGAGTTGAGTTATGTCCCCTCAAAAGATATGTTGAAGTCCTAACTCCCAATACCGCAGAATATGACCTTATTTGAAATCATGATCATTGCAGATATAATTAGTTAACTTAAGAGGAGTTCATTCTGGAGTAGGATGGGCCTATAATCCAAATGACTGGTGTTCTTATAAAAAGTGGCAAGAAAGACACACAACAAGGAGAATACCATGTGACAACAGAGGCAGAGACTGGAGTGCTGCAGCTGCAAAAGCTAAAGAATATCAAGGATCAATGGCCACCATCAGAAGCTAGGAAGAGGCAAAGAAGGATTCTACATCCTGATTTCGGACTTCTAGACTCCAAAACTGTAAGAGAATAAATCTCTCTTGTTTTACATCACCCAGTTTGTGGTTCTTTCCTACAGCAACCCTACAAAACAAATATAGATGGTCCCCACTTTACAATGGTTTGACTTAAGTTTTTTTGACTTTACAATGGTGCAAAAGTGATATGCGTTCGGTAAAAACTATACTTCGAATTTTGAATTTTTATCTTTTCCTGGACTAGTGAGCAATATGCCAGAGGATACTCTCTCATGTTACTGAGCAGTGGCAGTGAGCCGCAGTTCCCTGTTAGGCACACTGTCAGGAGGGTAAATAACCAATATGCTACAGTGTACTGTGTTGCCATCATTTTTTGATAATTGTGTCCTGAGTACGTTTAAGATAGGCTAGGCTAAGCTATGATGTTCAGTAAGTTAGATGTATTAAACGCACTTTTGGCTTGATGATATTTTCAGCTTACGATGGGTTTATCAGGACATAACCCCTCATAAATCAAGGAGCATCTGCACTACACAAATCAAAATATTTTTTTATTCAAGGTTGTTAATGCATTTTATGACTTGTAATTGAGAGACTTGTAAATATAATTTTTAATAACTTTTCCTAATTATAGATTTTCTGATTTTTTAAAAATCACATAGAAACACTTAAAGAAGAAAATTAAAACTGCCTACAATCTCACAAAAATAAACAGTGATATTTTGCAGGATTTGCTTTCAATATTTAGTGTATGGAATTTGTGTATGATATTTATATGTATGTGTATAAGGGTACCTGTGTATTCATTATGTGTGTGTGAGAGAAAGAGAAAGACACTGTGTGAATTATATGTTATATTCCTCCCTCTCTTTCTCTTCTCCATTCCCTTTCCTCTCTCCCTATTTTGTTTCTTTCTTCCACACAAATTTAGAGAGCACTCTGAATGCCCAGGCATTCTCCTGGGTTGTAGGAACACAGTGATGAATATATCAGGCAAAATTCCTCCTTTAATATGTTTTACAATTTGATTCATTATACAAAATACTTAATCTAGCATTTTCAAAAGAACGTGTTAAAATGTTGCAGCACAAGGTGTCATGGGAATATGTCTGCTGGTACTAAATGCACATTGGAAAGTTTGAGGAAGGCTTCCTGGAGGAGGTCAGGTCTCTGCTGAGGTCAAAGGATGAAAAGCAGCAGAAAGGCAGGCAAAGAAGAGTAGAGGTGATCCAAGCAGAAGGAGCTGATGTAAAGACCTGAGCAACAAAGAACAAGACATATTTGAAGAATATAAAGTTCAATATTTCCAGAATATTAGTAGCAGGGGGATATTGGCAAGAGATGAAGTCTGCCAAGATCAAACCATAGAAGTTGGACTATCTTAATATAGAGAAATACTAAGGAGTTAATGCAGATAAAATGAAATAATTCTACTTGCATTACAAGAAGAACTGATCGATAACAATGAAAAGAATTTATTGAAAAAGGTCAAAGGTTGTCCCAAACAGGAGTTGGTATTAAGGATTGGGACATTGCCAAGAGTTAAAAATCAGCGTAACAAGCTTCTTCACCAAGTAAAAAGCAAGTGAGAAAGAGGAAATGAGCAAGGTTAATCCCAGAATTCTTGCTTAGCCTGTTGGGTAGACAGTGGTGACAGTCAAGAGATAGCATAGGAGATTCTTGAAGAAGAGAAAGTTTGGAGTAAGTGACATGAAGGAGATTATGAGTATTTGTCATTTTGAATTTAAGGTGATTGTGAGATATCCATGTAGATAGATACTTAGGGAATATAGCTAAAGTTTAGTGAAGAATTTTGAGCCAGAAACTTGCATTTTGGAACTGTTGGTACAATTTTAACAGTGTTGGGGCCTTTGGAATAAACAAGACTGCCCATGGAGAATGTGCAGACTGAAAAAAGAATATCCCAAATTCTGAAGAACATCAGGATTTAAGAGGCAGGCAGAATAAGAGTAACTTACACCAGATACGGCAAAATAAGCCAGAGTAGAGAAGGAACCAGAAGAATGCAAGGCCACAGAGGCCAAGTGGAAATAGCATTTCATGAAGAAAATCATTACTTAGTTGTAATGATTCAAACATTTGAGTTCTGGCCTAAGAATTGATGGATCAACAAAAATTATAGTGAGTCTAGACAAAAATACCTTAATATATGTAAGATAGTATTCTATGATTAAAGCAACATTTTAAATTGGTGGCAGAGAAGATGGATCATTTGCAAGATGGTATTAGGTCAAGGACTAGTTGTCTACAAATATATGTATAAAAAATAATCTTTTCTTCTTTCTGTATTCTAATAAAATTTCCAAGTGTACCAGAAATGTCATAAAAATACTTTAAAGTGATTAAAGAGACACAATGATACAGAGAGGGATAGAAAAAGTCATTCTGAGCATGGCATAAAAGCTGAAAATCATAAAGGAAAAGATTGATACATATAGATATATATGAACTTAAAACTTTTTTTTTAATAGAAAAAAGCATTATAAAATGTAGGTAAACAAAATATGGGAGAAAATGTGCAATATATGTGAAAAAAAATGACTAGTATCCCTCCTGTACTCAAGGCTCTAAAAATTTTTAAAAAAGAAATAGTTAAATGCCTCAGTAGAAAAATGTGCAAAAAGTGTGATTATGCTTCACGCAAAAGATAAAATATAAAAGGGTAATGAATTATGAAAGGTATTACAAATCCATAGTAATAAAGAAGAGAAAAATAAATGCAACAATAAAATAGTGTTTATTGTCTATCAACCTGAAAACAGATTAAAGTAGTTTGTCAAAAGCTAGTGCTGGGGGTATAAATGAGTACAAGTGTCCTATCTTCTTATCAGGGGCAGTATAGCAAACAGGCTTTGAAGCCAAGCTGCCTATGTTTGAATGCCAGAGCCATCACTCTCTATCTCTGTGACACCAGACAACTTAACCTCTCAATGCCTCAGTTTTCCCATCAATAAAAGGGGTCAATAACAATATCTACCTCGAAGAGTTGTGAGAGGAAAAATGCACTAATACATGTTAAGCATTTAGTGCTTGGTATAAAGAGCTAGTAGTAGTAGTGCTTTTGTCATTATTATTTTCATTTTCTTTCCTTCTCAGCTTAAATTATTTTTTCATCATTCTAACAGGTCTCTTGTATTCAGGAATATCTTTAATGTTTCTGTTCTATTGTCCCTCCATCTCACATTTCTGGATTTTTGGTAAATTTGTCTATATTTCAAAAGCATTTGATAAATATATATATATATATATATATACAAATTTCATAGACCATTTTTAAAAGACTCAGAAACTAAACTTACTACATTCTGCTTGTATATAATTTAAACCATGTCTGAGTTTAAAAATTTTCTTACTTTGGATTCTATATTCTATAAGGGTTCTCAAGCATGCTATGTTTTATAGACACCAAGTTCTGTTAATTTGAGTTCTTTCTCTATATAAGCATTCCTCAGGAGTAACTTAGATACTTAGAATTAATATACCCTCTTTCTGAAAATGTTTCTAAAACATTCCCACTATGGTTTTCATACAACAGGAATCTGACATCATTGACAAAATTTGTTCATTTTTAAAAGTCTCTTACAAAAGGCACTAGGTAATTCCTGGAACCATTTTAAAACAACACTTATTAGTGATTTCCAATATATTGAGTCCTTAAAGATATCCCACTGTTTGGGTCTCACAACAATCTCATAAGTAACCAGAACAGAATTCCTTAGCAACATCATTTCACAAATGAGGATGGTGAGGTTGAGGGAGATGATATAAACTGCCTAAGGACATACACCAAGATAAGAGTCCAGGTTGGCACTAGTCTATCTATTTCTAGTCATTGTTAGTATATGTCTTGTTTGTTTGTTTGCAATAACGTTTATCCTTAGAAGAGAAAGAAAAAGGAGACAGAAACAGAGACAGAGATAGAGAGACAGAGAGAGAGGGCAGAGCAAGACAAAGAGTACCATATTGTTCCTTTTCTCCATTATTCCACTATTAACCACAATATGTTATGTCCTAGATGGTGTCTAATGGCACCGGAACGTCATTGCTTTCTGGTTATAAAATGGAAATAACATAAAATCTCTAATTTAAAAAATGTGTTTGTCATATTTATTGAGATCATGTTTGTTTTTAGTAAATATTGCTAATCCAAAATGGCATTTTGAAGGAACAGTTCACAGTGTTCAGACTTAAACTTGAAGGATCTAGTCCTTACTGCTAAGACTATAACACACTCATCTTTCTTACAAGCCCATAATTCATAGCACATATTAAGAGCAGTTAATAATTCTTTTTCAAACATGATTAGTTTGGCCACTTTAAGTGTAGAAATCACAGAGAAAAACTGCCCTTTAGGAGCTAACTTGATTTATCTTCATAGTTCTTCAAAGAAAACAAGTGCCAGGCATGGTGCTGACAGTATTGATGCAAAGGTAGAAGAACATCCTCACTCCAGAAAGTATCAGTGTAATGTTAGTTATCAGACAAGTGAATCAACAAAGATGATGAATTTCCTGCATGATAAAGGAACACAGTAGTAAAGCAAATATCACTAAATTGTCTTTTCTAATTCTTCCAACATCTACCAGTGTACAAAGTTCAATTATTACTATTGACAGTGATGCTAAAATCCAGTTAGAGTTTTACTGAATTTCCTTCCTTACTCAATTTTATAATTTTCACCCTATATTTTAAAGTTCATTCTCTTTTTTCCCTAGTCTACATTTTCTTATTAATCTGCTAAGTAACCTTGCCCAACATAAGAACAGAGCCAGTGGCCTACCTTATTGCAAAGCCCAGGTTACAACCTGGCTTAATTTGGGTTTCAGCCTACAGTCCCATCTGACTGCAGGCACAGCATGAGACCCTGCCTGATCATGAGGCCCTGCCTGCTGCCCTACCTGAACCCAGGGTCCCATCTGTAGCAACATTCAGCCAGGGAGCACAGTCTGGGCACACCTGATCAGGAGTCACTGTGGAGCCAAGCCTGCAGCCTTATCCAGTTGCAGAGTCCTCTCAGTGACACTGCCTCCCATGAAACACAGCCTGTAAACCCACTCATGCAAAGGCGAATTTTGAGGGGAACATTATTCAATACATTACAATGAGTGTCGTAAATGTCTTATTTTTACTCTTCAGGACAGGGCACCAAAATTTTCTTTCTTTCATCTTTTTCTTCACCACAGTCTCCTGTTAACATAAGATCATCCATATCTGTAGAGAATTTTTATAAAAATGTATTTGAGCCTAACAGAAGATATACCTGGAAGCAAGATCTCTATAGACCGAGATAAATGCTTCTGAGAATAACAGTTTTCTGTTTCTTTTATGCATTTGAGATTAAGGAAGGAAGGTAAGGAAGATTACTTGAAGGTGGGAGAAAGCAAAACGAGGATCAGATTACCTCTTGGGTGCTTTAGAAGCAGTGGTCTGAAGGGTGATCAGGTAATAGAGAGGTCTGCAAGAGGCATTTCAAAGGTACATTAACCTAAATGTACAAAAACAATGGACAGGGCTTGCTTAAGGCAAAGGTAAGCCGTTTATTATAAAAGTTATATGCCTAGGGCATTGACTAACCACCAGGACTTGCCCAGTTAAGAATTTATGATCGTATCATCCTGCGAGATTACTTTCCATAGAACCCCTTTTTTCAGCCACACTCATGATTTGTGGATGACTATCACTCTTATTTACCCTATGCTCTCTCCAGAAGCGTTTTGTATACTATCTCCTTAAGTTGTTTAAACACATTTTCCCTCTATTTGGTATTGGGTTATAGCATAGAACATTTTTTATTATCTTTTTAATTGTATGGATAGAACAATTATTTTCTAAAAAATTTTTTTTTACCTGTTTCTTATCTTTTCTAGGAATTTTTTCATGCCTCCTTGGCTCTCTGCACCTGTTAGTGTTGCTGGAGCTTAAGAAATTGTTCTGCTTAGAGATTTGTAATTATTTTTCTACTGATAGGTAATGTAATGTTTAGTCAACTGCCAGTTCCTCAACTATTTTCTCCAAAATCTTAATTTTAATAAAAATTATGAATCTTCAAAAATAAATAAATAAATAAACTGCTAACTAGATAATTGGTTAAATCAAAATGTAGATTTTTTCCAATCTAAGTGATTTGGGGGCAAATCCAAATCAGTACAACAGCCAGTTAAAAAAACCACCGCAATGGACAACTATACCTACCCGCAATACATGGTCATTCTCTACCTTCCAAAGAATGTATGTTGAAATCATTTAGTAAGAAGACAGACAAATAAATTTCCCACGGCTGCCAATACTAGCTGTCAGTGGCATCTGCAGAAACATGACCTCGTATCTGTGGCTTTCTGACTAAGAGCAATGTTTTCAACACTTCTGATGATCACTTGGGCTAAGTGCCAACTACTAAATAATTTGTGGTTCATGTTCCAAAATCATGAAAGTATGATATATCTACCTATTCTGAAAAATATTCTTTCTTGCTTCCTAAAATCTTTCTTAGCTTTGCTTGAAATAAAGGTTGAGAAGTAATGAATTAGTCAGGCTGTTCACCAACCTTCACAGCTCACTGACTAACGGACTTGGTACCAGAGGTATCGCTAAATATAAGTAAGGAAAAGGTGAGTGTGTGTGTGTCTCTGTGTGTGTGTATCTTTATTTGTTTTCTAGCTACTTTTTCACTGGTGCAGAACAACTGCAACACACAAGTATCAGCAAAAAATGAAAAAGAAAAAGAAAGAAAGAAAGAGAGAGAGAGAGAGAAAAAGAAGGAAGGAAGGAAAAGGAAGAAGGAAGGAAGGAAGGAAGGAAGGAAGGAAGGAAGGAAGGAAGGAAGGAAGAAGGAAGGGAGGAGAAGAAGGAAGGAAAAAAAAAAAAGAAAAAAAGGAAGAAAGAAAGAAAGAAAGAAAGAAAGGAAGAAAGAAAGAAAGAAAGAAAGAAAGAAAGAAAGAAAAAGAAAGAAAGAGAAAGGAAGGAAGAAGGGAAGGAAGGAAGAAGGAAGGAAGGAAAGAAAACCAGGAGGATACCCAGAAGATAATATACCGTGGTTGATGAGACATAAAACTCTGACCTGTCTTGCCACTGACAACCTATTCTCCTTTGTCTCCTGATGCTCTGCTGTGCAAAATTTCAGGGCAGTGACTTGAAGCAGAGAAGCAGCTCCCCAGCCCTCTTGTTTTATCTTCCAGAAATTTAACCACTTGTCTTTCAAACTATTTTATCACTCCTTCACCTCCACTGAACGCTACATCTCTAAATCCACATAATCCTCAAAAGTCCTTTTCCTTGCCTCATGCCATTATTTCTTGATGAAAATGTTCAAGTATGACAACCAATGATTATGTAAGAATTTTCCCAATTCAAAAATCAACCAAAAACTTCAAAGTGTTTTACTCTGAAAAATAAAAATAAATAAAGCAAATGTTAAGACAGCTAATTTAGGATGAAATAAATGTACAACGCAATTAGCCCATTAGATTGTCAAACTATTTATGTATTATGTTCATGTTAGGTTTATACAAACCAAACTATGTCCTGAAAGAACACACAAAAAAAGGCTAACAACTGTTAGCTAACTGTTTGACGGGGTGGGGGCATAGTGAAGAAGTTTCTTTTTGGTAGTATAATTAATTTTATACTACACTTCATTTTCCATAGTATGTGTGAAAAACTTTTAAAAACAAGCATGGATTACTTAAGTAATTTTTTTAAAAAGATAAACAATAGAAAAATTCAAGAATATGGAATTAGATAGCAAAAGATGAATTTATTAATCACTACAGTGAGAGGTACATAAATTTTTCCTAGTTCATCAGATAATTCCTAACCTTCAAGCTTGCTACAGGCAAAATTTCAAACAGGGATTATTACTCCTAGTTTAACACAGAGGAAACCTCTATGAAAAAGAAACAACACTGTCAAATATATAGAGGGTGGGAGTAAGAAGTGAAGGTCCTTTAGAATGTTCAGGATCCTGAGTCACCTGGTAGAGAGCTGAAGTTCCTGTGTACATTTCACATTTGCTCTTTTTTTTTTCTCCTAAATGGCACTAACACTGAGTTTTGATGCAAGGTTCTTAGCCTGGGGCCTGTGGTCCCCCGAAGTGTCACTGAATAGACAAAATTCAGGAAATTTATGAACTCGGATGAACAAAAAGTTACTTCTCTATTTTCATCAAAATATAATTGAAATTTAACATTTCTTCAGTTACAAATGTTGACAATAACCGCTGTCAAGCCAGCAGTACCTGTAACTTTCCCACCAATGAATCACAAATATTTTTATATCACGTTGTAGTCATCGCTTATAATCTCAAAATATTATTTATGCATAAAACCACTTCAAAATTATAGTAGTTATGTCTGCTGCTAGATCTTGTTATTTAACGTTTTAATAAAGCAGTACAAATGTGTTTCTTATAATATGTTGACAACTGTATCTTACTATGCTTGATTTCCTTAAATTTGCATACACAGTAGTCCCTCTTATGTGAGGGGGGATACTTTCCAAAACCCCTAGTGGATGCCTGAAACTGCAGATAGTACCGAACCCTATATATGCTATGATTTTTTCCTACATATACCAATAGCCTACTGTCGACTGGAAGTCTTACTGATAACATAAATAGTCAATTAATACATTTCAGTATGTTATATGTATTATATACCGTATTCTTACAATATAGCTAGCCAGAAAAAAAGAAAACATTATTAAGAAAATCATAAGGAAGAAAAAATACATTTATAGTATTTATTGAAAAATTTTGCATGTAAGTGGACCCGCACAGTTCAAACCCTTGTTATTCAAGTCAACTGTACTATAATAAAAGTTATGTGAATGTAGTCTCTCTTTCAGATAACTGATCTGATAATCCAGATGGCTACTAAGTGACTAAGGAGTGGGTAGCGTATACAGCGTGGAGACACTGGACAAAGGGATGATTCATGTCCCAGGTGGGACGGAGTGGGAAGGCATGAGATTTCATCACACCACTCAGAATGGCATGCAATTTAAAACTTATGAATTGACTATTTCTGGAATTTTCCATTTAATATTTTCAGAACACAATTAACTGTGGGCAACTGAAACTGCAGAAAGCACAACCACGGATAAGGGGGTACTGTATTTTATTATATGGATCTAAAACGGTTTGCCAGATTGCTGAAAAAGTCCATGACACAAAAAAATTAAGAACCCCTCCTAAAGCCAGTTCTCTTTAGATGTTTCTCCTTCTGTCACATTTTTCTGTGGGTAGCCTCTAACTGAGCCTTACCACCACGTCCTCATCATCGGTTTCTTATCTCTCTCCCTACTACCCAGCACAGCGACTGACATAAAATATCTGTGCAAGAAAAGGTTTTGCAAGTGAAATGAAGAAACAACATGAACGCACTGGGTCTTTGATGAGAGAGCCAATAGTGAAATCATTCATAGGCTTTGCTGGACTCAATTCCTATCAACACTATTGACAGAGCTGAATTCTGACAGCTTGAAACTAGTTATAGTGACCTAAAAATTAAATTAAAAATCTAGAATATTCATATTCTCCCCAGTAAACATTAATCTTTTCCTTATATCCATAACACATTATCCTTCCATTATATTTAATATACTCTGCTTTGGTCAGTCGTAAATATGTGTATACATACATGCATACACACTTGTGTATATACATATATCCACATATATATACACACACATTTGAGTTGTATACTTGTGTGCATTTTTCCCCAAATTAAATTATAAACTCCTCTAGTGTAAGAAAGAAAGATTTCAGTAGAAGATGGGCTTTTCCTGGAGAAGAAGAATGAATCTGTCAGAAGTTGGGTGATTACCTCAGCTCAATTTTGTCATCCTTGATACTTGAGTATAACTGAAGATTCCTGCATTCCCCTGCCCCCACAGAAACTATTTTTCTTTGATCCACAGGGAAAGGGAACCACATAAAATAAACAAACCTAATAGTAAAATAGCCAAACTTTTAGAAAATAAAAGAAAAAAGTAATATATATTTGTAAAGAAAACAAATGTACATTTTGTATTTTAAAGTCAGGGAATATTCTGTTCAACAGAGCAAAGGTATACTAACATTGAAGATTTATAAAAAAGGTTTGAGATTTGTTTGTAAAGCACTGATATTTTTGTTTTTGTTAGTCAATTTTTCAGCATTTAGAACAAGATATTTTTTAATGATGGAAAGGCTAGTTTCCTCAACAAAATCATGTATTTTCTTTTTTAATCGTTGAATTCACCGTAACGTTTTGGACCACATTTTATACATAGTAGATACTCAAACTTGCTAAAATGAATTGACAGTTTATTGTCTGAACCCACTTTTCATTGCCAATGGAATAAAACAGGATCAGATAAGATAAATCAGTTGCTCTATTTGAGACTGGATCTCCATGCTGCGTGCTTAACATGTTCAGATTCTTTCTACTACTCTGGTAAGACTTTTTGATGAAAAGGTCGTCAATGCATCATCAAAACTAATTTCATGACTGCATTCTTGATACACCTATGCAAATTATTAACTGCTTTGCGAGAACTATCACAGCATTTTTTTGACAAGCACAGTAGAAGTTATGTTTTTAATTCATCCTGTACCTAAAAAATCATATGTTAGCTCCATATTTTTCTAGGCATTAGAATCCATATCCTGCAATAAAAGTGTTGCTTACAAAGCACATTGTTCTTAAAAGCACTAATCGATTTTTTTTAAAAAACCCTGAAATTAAATTAATAACCTGCACAGTTGGGTTCCAGCCCTAATTTTGAGGTGACAATATTTCTGTGTGCTACATGGACTCAAGACCCTTTAAAGCTCTAAAATTCTATGAACCTGTGAAGTCAGAAATGAATGATTAAATATGTCAGCAATGCCACAGAGGCTTGTCATATCTGACTCTGTGCTGTCACAGGCATCACTTCCATCTCTTCAACAGCATTAATCCCAAGTCTCATTTGACATCAGATGGCAAAACAGGGTCATTCAAGTCCTAGATTATAACCAGTCAACTATTTCTAGAGCAATGCTCATTATTAAACATTTCAATTAAACTAAATAGAAGGCTAAATGTACCACCCTACACATATTTACATGTATTTTTGAATGAGGAAAAATTTAAAGATGGAATTACAATGAATATAGGCATGAGATATGATTAAGATGTGATTAAGTGATACCACAAAGCAGAGATGTTTAAAAGATTAGATATGTGCTTTTAAAAAACAGAGGTACATACAGATTGAACTAGGATACTAAAATTAAAGATGGTCTGTTCTCATTAAACTTAAAGCTGGGGAGCAAAGAAACATGATAACAGTCTGAAAATTTTAAAATGCAGCTAGAAACCAAACCAAAGTTTGTCACGGTGTTCATCACATGAAGTCAAGTGTCTGCATATCACCCTGTGTACATATATTAAAGTGACACCTTCTCTCCCCTTCTCTGACAGAAACTGGGTAATTACCTCACCCAGGTTTAAGGGTTACTGTTCCCTAACTGGTGTTTCTCAAACTTCAGTATGTGTAAAAAGCAATTTGGGGATTTAAGTGTGTATTCCTAATGCCACCACCAAAGATTTTGATTTGACAAATCTGTGCTCAAATTCAGGATTCTTCATTAAAATGTATACTCAATTTATTATGACATGGAAAGCCTGGTGACTATATTTTGAGAAATGCCACTCAAATATATGTCGGGCAAAGAGAAGGTGGGTCTTTTTTTGTTGCTAGGCTGCCCTCTTGCACCTCAATTTCCTACATTTCTCTTTTACCAAAGTGTTAGTGGTAACTAAAGTTAAGTACAACATAGAAAGAGAGAAATTCATTTGACTGTCCCCAAAATTCAAGCACATAAAACTGAAAAATTTTTAATATAAATCATATTCCAGATACATCCAGACTCTATCATTGCTCTCTTTTTATTCATGGCTACCTTATCAAGTGTATAGGTGTACCTCTTCTTAGGGAAACCTACTATCTACTCCCTCCTCTTCAATGTCATGTACTAGGTACTGCAATCTCCAAAATTTAAAATTTCCAAAGTCTAGATTATGACTTTATCAATGACTGTGTCGATGTCATTTGCTTTATGAGTTGGATTGAATTACTTTTATAATAAATTACAATCTCTTTGAGAGCATGGATTCTACTACTTTCTCCTTTTAAACTCTTATACCATAGACTGCCACATACAATAGTCCTCATAGATACTGATCAACAGTGTGATGTAGTGTCCTAGAGATTGGACAAACAGAAAAGCAAAGATAAGATTTTATTATTGTTGTTGTTAAGTTTTATTTCTGAAGAAAGAATATTGCATCAGCGATGAATCAGAAAATTAATGAGACAGAGTCCTTGGGCATTCCACTAAAGTTACTTCAACAGAACAGATAACGATCCAAAACTAGTTTACGTAAACAGCCAACCATTTTCTAAGATTTTGGCTAACTAGTAGAAAAAACTCGGTAAATATTAGTCTTGGATGTCTCATATTCACTTGGCATTTACAGGGAGTCTCAGATACACAAAAGTGCAGGAGGGAAGAGCACTCTCCTTAGAGAACACTGAATCTTATTACTACCAGAAAAACCACTGTTCTCAACACATTTTAATTCAGATCAGCAGTGTTTGCTGGCCTTGTTGCACTAACACTGAAGAGCTGTTATGCAGATATTTTACTTCGACTTCAGCATGTAGTCATGGTGAGTCTACTTGGTGAGTAGAATGCTAAAAATAGAAGAAATAATCACTAATGAGGTACACATTCCAGAAAAAAATTGCACTGGAATATGAAAATTGAAACAGTTTATAATCTAACAGCTTCAAATTTAAAATAAGTCTTTAATCTCACATTAGTGGTGTGACTCTAGGCATAGATACATTAGTGATAATTGAATTTATTAAGCTTTTTTAGGTAGATTTTATGCTAAGTGCTTTACACATATTATCTTATGAGTGATTTGACTTGCTGAAATTAGCTTCCTTATTGGTTGGATAATTTCTGTAAGAATTTAAATAAGGCCATAAATTAGAAAGTGTTAAGTATAGTATCTGAAATGTGGTGGGTGCTCTATAAATTCTAGGTCTTCTTCTTCATTACATAATTGTTTTCTAATCTGTTTCAGTTAGCTTTGTGTTATTAAGCTATGTAGACTGCTGGAACTTATTTGTAAAATCATTCAATACAAGAAAAAGCAAAATGTTATGCTTTGATAAAGTTAATGAGGGTATACAACTGAATGAGTCTTGGAAGGCAAAAATACTTTCCCTGGAAGATGCAAATAGGGCCAGTGTCAGAAGTATATTGAACTGACATCAACTGACATGACTGAAAAGAAACAGAGGACCCGTCTACTTTCCTCTATTCCTTCTGCCACTCTGTCTAAAATTATTATAATCACAATA
Source organism: Pteropus medius (assembly GCF_902729225.1). Lineage (NCBI taxonomy): Eukaryota > Metazoa > Chordata > Mammalia > Chiroptera > Pteropodidae > Pteropus > Pteropus medius. Next base: position 6,393,689 of record NW_024355008.1, read on the forward strand.
ATAAACTGCAATTACAGGACCTGGCATTTACCATGAGCCAATCAGTCCTTCTCTCGACCACAATGTTCCTCCCTTCTCCTCCTTCACTCTCTAACATTTCTTTCTCCCTCTCTTCCTTCCTGACCATTCTATTTATTTCCTTCCTTCTTCCTTCCTTCATTCCATTTCATTATTTCCTTCCTTCCTTCCTTATTTCCCACTTCTCTCCTTCATACATTCCTATTCATTAAAACTTCCTTCTCCTTCCTTCCCTCCTTCTTTCTTTTCTTTTCTTTCCTTCTTCCTTTCTTTGAGTAATGATTTCAAATACTCCACTGTTTGGGTCTTGTCTTTAGCCCTGTATGTTTATTAGAATTATCTGAGGAAAATTTTGAAAGTATAGGAAAATCAAAAGTAAATCCTTCCTGGTATTTTTGTTCCAAGATAAAGATAGAATCGCTAAGTAAGTAGAGGCAAATGCATAGTTAAAAAAAAAAAAATGCATACATTGTATTTTATTTTATAGCTCTTCACCTGTAGTCCTAATTTTTACTATTCTCATTCATGTGTGATTATCCTCTTAAGAAATTCATATATTTTGAATCCTATATAATAGAATCAATAATAGTTATATCTAGCCTTTCTGCTTTTGAGGGATTAAAGCACATAGCCATTAAACAGGAGTTGATTAAAATACTACTCAGAGGTGGAGAAAATATTAAACACTTATGTTAGTGTGAATAACAAGATGAAGGGAATAACTGTACCTCAGGTGACAAATCTAGCATATTCTTTTGGAATTTAAAAAATGCCCCAGTACAGATCCAAGGTTGTTGTTAATATTCAGAAACAATGAAAAAAATATTTTACAAATCAACTGAAAGCTACCATTATTTGTATTTGCTCTGACAATAGAATAAAATATAGAAAGGAGTAATTCACCTTAGCAATTGACATTGTTTCCATGCTGTTGCAGCCAATGTTGATTAGACCCAAGCAGCCTGCCCTGACTTTGCCTTTTAGAACAGAACTAATTCCATTATTTTGTTCAGAAGTACACCTTTTCCAAGGGATTCAGTGGACTCAGCCAGGTGTGTCATTTCCATCTGTTTCCAAAAATCATTTCAGAAGTGAGTATATGAAACAGGTATGTCAAATAAGAAATGAGGGAAGACTTGGTAGAAGACTTTTTAAAAGAGACATACAGGGGGAAAAAAAAAAAAGACTCTCTTCCTCTGTATGTTTTCATGTCTTCTGTGATCCTGGAATTGTGGCATCCTTTTGCAACCATTGGAGGAGCCAAGTTGACATGCTAAAGATGGCAAAGTAGAAAGTTACAAAGAACCTATGTCCTCATTAATGTATCTGAGCTGCTGAATTAACCCTAGAACTGCTCTATCTCAGGACTTTATGTGTAAACTTTGGTATTCCTTAATAAACCAAGTGACTTACTTATTGCTTAAAGCATCCTAAAAGAAAAGCTCACTATAGAAACCTGAGCATACACAGAGAAATCTAAATATAAAAACATTTTTCATAATCACTATTAATGAATCATATATTTTATATTAAATTTGTTATTTAATATGCTAATTTTTTATTTCCTGTTTTAAAGTTTTCTTCATGCTATTAAAAACTTATAAATAAAATTTTCAAAGCCTATCAACATATCATAGTCTACTCAAACATTTTTCCATTGTTGACTATTAGATTCCTTTTTTATGTTTCCATAAACAAATGATTCTATGATAAAAGCTAAGCTGTTGTATAGCTGAATTGTTTTGATGTGCAGTCTGTGTCACTCATTCATTGATCTAATAAATATTAATTGAATACCTATTATATACTAAATACACTGAAATGCAAAGATGAAAGAAACAATTCTTGCTTATGGGTGTTTAAATATAGTGCTAGAAGAAACCACAAAAATGAACAAATGCAAAATAAACTTATAAGTATTTTAGCAAACTAAACAAAGTAAAATCAAAAGAATGAATAAAATGAATAGCTTTTATACCATAAAAATTTACTGGAAAAATGAATTCTGTTACAAAAAGTCTAGAAACAACCAATAAAAAAATTCAGATGAGACCAAAAGAGACCTTTATGGTAACTGCCTGTAGTGAACAATACTATCTATGTTATGTATAACATATTCTTATGTTATATATTCTTCTCAATAAATAATGCCAATTTTGTTTAGGTACCCATAGCTCTTCACTTACCACAAGTGATTCAAGAAAAGTGAACCCATTTGGAGCTCAAGAGTGGATTCCAATGAAAAACCAATAATTATAAATTCCATCCCCCAAGCAAAGCTTAAGTCTAATTAGTATGATTTCAGCTGACTGAATTAAAAGAGAGGAGAAAACTTGAATATATCATAATTGGTAGTGTTTGGTAGTTCACAAAAGCAGGCGAACAAGAACGTATGTTGTCTCATTTACTGTTGAGCCATTATCACACCATGAGGAAAAACATCTAAAATTCAAAACTAAGACACTAAAGAGGACAGAGCTGAAGAACTATAGGGAGAAGTAGAATTATACACCACCCCAACTGCATGGTAAACCACTGGATTTCATTGTTCTGAAACTTACAGCTAAAATCAACGTAACAAACTATCCACAGAATATTTAGGAAAAATTAACTAAAATTTAAATTACCCAAAATGTTTTAGAAAAACTTTATCTAAAGAAGGCAATTTAAAGAGAGATAAGAATCCTCGATATAAGTCTATGTAATATTTATGTTATTTATTAGATAGTAAAAAGAGATTAGTCAATTCACCTAACTTTCATAATATGTGATTAGAGTGATTTAAACTACAAAAAAAAAATATTAAGGCCTTTTCTATATCTAAATATATTGGTGTTTATGATTCAAGGTGTTTTATTAGGTGAAACCAGAGAATTATTCTGCTAATATAGACAGCATGTCATTAAAATGGAAATGGATGGATATACCTCTAGATAAAAATGGAGAGGTAGATAGGTGATGTGATAGACAGATGAATGAGAAGATGAGAAGGCAAATGAATCAATAGGCACACTAATGGATGGTAGACAAATAGAAGGACAGTAGTAAGAAGAGACGAATAGACAGCAATTCAGATAGAAAGACCAAAATCCTGAGGGCTGGAGACTAATATACTAAAGATAGAAAAATAATATATGACATAGAAGGCAGGCAGAGAGGTATGTATGAATGCGAGAATCAGGGCTTCAATCATCCGGACAATGTGCTCAGCTCTTTAACAATGGCATTTATTACATATGTATTATGTATGTATTTTAGTAAAAACAATGTGGTGGTATGTATTTTCACTTTCTTTATGAGACTAAGTCAAAATAGCCTGTTTAACTTTACAACATCAGCAGTGGCAGAGCAGACTCATGAACTGAAGGCCACCCACCTCCAGAGCCACACGGTTCTGCATTCCATCAGGCATAATGACACTGAAAGGAGCCCCCAATGGAGCTGTCACAGCAGAACAGCAATGACAGCAACAATGGCAAAACCCAAACAAGCAGCAAATACTGTTAAAATCTATAAACTAGCTTTTCAAAATATTTAAATAAGAAAATAAACAACCATGTATATAGCTCTGATAAAGGTCTACGAGAGGTAACTAAGCAACATCAAGCAAAACTGTTTAATTTGCCTCTTGAAATGAGGCAATTTCATTAATACGTTGTACATTTTTAAACACTAGTGTTTCATTATGTTTTAGAACAATGGGAGAAGTAACAAATTTAAAATATGCCATATCATAAGAATACCTATCCTAACATTAAATTACTCAAACATCCTCGGCTAATACGGTCCATACGATTATGGAAAATACATATTAGATTAATCTGTGTTTTGAATAAGCATCAACTAATTATAGTAAGTAACATGTTCAGTAAATATACTGTGAAAAAAAAGCACAGTAACTAAGCTAGAATGTAATTGGAAGAAATAGTTCATTTGGCTCCTGTAATTTAACCTAAAAGTCAAATAATACTGCCGAGGTTCATATCACCAGTTATCCATCAGTTATGGATTAATAAATGGCGTTAGCAGTGGCATTAGTTATGAGCTAGTCACCATAGAAAAGCACTTGCTGTGATGTGCACGGGACCAGAATTTTCATTACAGAGCCATAAAATCTAATCTAGAGACCCTTTGCCCTTCACTGTTTGAAAAATCTAATAAAGCACAGAATTTATTACTGATATTATTGTTACACTAAGTTTTCCAAGAACACATGTTGAGAAGTTATGAGAAACTATACATGTAGTTCTGACCAAAAAACTAAAACAGATGTGGATAGTGAGGTACCTCCAATAATTTTTACCTGAGAATCTTGATGTTTTTCCTAATTCAGCATACAGAACGGATTATTCATAAATGTGATTTATTACATGGATATATTCAGATTTTTATATTCTCACCAATATTTGAAAAAGACCTAGATATATGGTGGAATAAGGGGAAAGGTAACTAAAACATAACATTGAAATTTGGTTGCTTGTTTCTTCTGTTTTGTTTTAATTGCTACATTAATTAACCATTTACCAGTAATGATCACCTGGACTAGACAGTGGTGTGGACAGGACAGTCTGCTTTGTACAATTTATGGCCTGCTAGCTGTGGTTCTATCATTTTCTTTCCTATTGAAAAGAAATAAAATTTAATTTAAAAAAGCATATCAGATGCAAATAGTGGGAGTGACATCATTACAAGAATAACTTTGGATCCACTTTCACTTATAAAACTGTAGACTTTGCAAACTTTAGTTCTTTAACCGAGACACCCCATCATCCTTCGTTTTCCTGTGTCTCCCTGTCTTCTCTTTCTCTGTTTCCTTTATGGATTTTTCTCCTTTTCTCATTTCTTATTATAGTGTGTCTCAAGACGCAGTGTTTTGGACAGCTTTTCTTATCTATCCACACTTAATCGCTCATTATTATCTCATTCTCATCTAGTTCCCTGGCTCTAAATTCTGACTATATGCCAATGACTGAAATTTCTATCTCCAGCCCAGACCTCAACCCAGAACTGCAGATTTCAATATTCAATTGCCTAACCACTGTCTCCACCTGGATATCTAACAACCATCTCAAACTTAACATGTCTAAAACTGAGTTCCTGATCTTCCGTGTACCACTCTACACATTCCATCTGCCAAAACATGATCCCAGTTGCTCAGATCAAATTGTTGGAATCATTTTCATTTCTTTCTCAATCACATTCTCTTTTACATCCTATATTTGATTGTAAATCCTGTCATCCATATCATTAAAACACATCCAGAATTTAACCACTTATCATCATCCAGCACTACTATCTTGTCCAAGCCATCACTATTCTTTTTTCAGGATTACTGCAATGTCCTCCCAATCATCCTCCTGACTTTCACACTTGCTCCCTTCCTCTCTATTGTCAACACAGCAGACAGAGTGATCTTTTTAAAATGAAAGTCAGATCATGACACACTCCTTTGTTCAAAAATCTCTAAAGCCTTCCCATAGCATTCAGAAGAAAAAAAATCAGGGCCTCTCAATGGTTCACCAGGCTCTTTACACTCTGGACTTTTTTGTTACAGCTCTGATCCGTATGCCATTGACTCCAGTTACAGCAGTCCTGTTCCTTTTCCTCTAATATCCCAGGTCTCTCCTTCTTTAGAGGTTTGGCATGCTCTCTGCCTGGAATGCTTTTCTTCTGGATAGTTACAAGACCAAATCTCTATCACTTTGGGTCTTTACTCAAATGTCACCTTCTTAGTTGGTGCCTTCCTTGACACTACCAAAAAAAAAAAAAATGCAACACCCATTCACCTAGCCCCACCCCACTTTTCCCTTCATTTTACCCTTAATACTTATTATCATCTAATGAATTGCCCATTGTACGTATCTTGTTTGTATTTTCTGTCTCTTCACAATAGAAAATGGGTTCCAGGGCGGGGAGGGGGAAGTCATAGCTTTCTGTTTGGATCAGTTATCTGCAGCACTTAAAAAGTACCTGGCATATGATAAGAGCTCAGAATTTGTGAAATAAAAAAAGTAGTAACTAATAATTTTTGGCCTATCTCACAACTGTTGATAGAAACCATTGTTCTAGAGAGATGGTCTAAATATGAGTAAAGTAGATCAATATTATAAGAACTGGACTCAGTTCAAAACCTTGTAACTTATCTGAATATTTCCTCCATTGTCAAGACATAGTTAGTGAAACAGATGATAATTAAAGATTGATTTGTTTGTTTGTTTTTGTATTTACCTAGTTGAAGCAAACTATAAAGTTATATAGCAAAAATTTTCTTATGCCTCTTTGTAGAAAATTCTCTGTCCTCATTTCTAGCTCCTGGCATGTGCTGATCTGATTTCCATTCCTGTAGTTTTGCCTTTTTTGGAATATCATATAAATGGAATCATGCTCTACGTATCCTTTTTATATATGGCTTCTTTCACTTAGTGTGATGCTTTTTTAGATTCACACTATTGTATGAGTTCAACAGTTGTTTGTTTTTCTGTTTTGTTTTGTTTTACATATGAATGAGTCACACCATTTATTAAAAGGGTCTCTATCTCCATCTAATTATCTTGGTACTCTACTAAAACATCAGTTGACCACAAATGTGTGGTCTATTTGTGAGCTTTCTATTCTGTTTCAGTAATCTATGTCTCTCCTTATGCCATAGCATACTTTTTTTTATTACTATCACTTTGTATTAAGTCTTAGAATCAAGTAGTGTGAGTATACCAACTTTATTTCACTTCGTATTGTTTTAGCTATTCTATTTCGCAATTCCATTTAATTTTAGACTCAGCTTATAAATTTCTATAACACCCCCCCGCCCGCCCCCCTCCACACACACATACACACACACAGCCTGCTAAGAACTTGATTTGGATTGTGTTAAATCTAAAAATCAATTTGGAGAAAATTGCCATCTTAACAGTATAGAGTCTTCCAACTCATAATAATAATATGACTATTCATTTAGTTCTTAATTTCTATCACCAATATTTTTTAGTTTTTTATTCTGTACATATTTTGTGAGATCGATTCCAAAGTACTTCATGTTTATTGATAACATTAGAATTGATATTTTAAAATTTCTTTTCGAATTGTTTATTGCCAGTATGTGTCTATAAAATTGATTTTTGCTTATTTACTTTGTATCTCGCAATCTTATTAAACCATTTATTCTAGTAGCTCTTTATAATCACATTATCTGTTAATAAAGCCAGCTTTTTCTTTTGAGTCTGTATAATCTAAAAATTTTTATTTGTTAAAAAGGAATAGTGAAAAAGGACACACATCTTTTCCTTGTTCCAAATCTTGGGAGAGGGGAGGAATTTAGTCCTTCGGTATTAACGATGATTTTAGCTATCGATTTTTCATAATTGGTCTTTATCATGTTGAAGAAATTTCAATCCTATTCTTAATATTCTGGGGGTGTTTAACAAGAATGGATGTTGAAATTTTTAAAAGTTTTTTTAGCCTCCATTTATTTAGTCTGTTCATAGAAATTATTTTGATTGACTTTCAAATGTTGACCCAGCCTTGTATTCCTAGGATACGGTTTACTTGGTTGTGATTTGTTTCCCTCTTTATAGATTGGTGGATTTGATTTACTACTATTTCATTAATGATTTTTGCATCAATATGAATGAAAGGTGTTGCTCTGTGGTTTGCTTTCCTTGTAATGTTTGTCTGATTTTGGTATTAGGGTGATACTGACCTCATAAAATGAATTAGGGGGTATTCCCTTCTCTTCAATATTCTGCAAGTGCTTGTACAGAATTATTTCTTGTTTAGTAGTTTTCATTTCTGAAGGCACCTGGGCATGGATTTGGATGTGGGGCTGAAGGCTGGGAAGACAAAGCTTTTTACTACATATGCATTATCTTTAACAACTATAGCTTTACTAAGGTTATTTCTTCTTTGTAGACTTTTGTAATTTTTGTCATTCAAAGAATTACCACAATTTAACTGAGTTTGCAAATTTTGTGTCAAAAATTTGTTGAGCATGCTCATTATTATTTTAATGTCTGTAAAATTTAGTGATGTACTATTTTTTATTACTAAAACTGGCAACATTTTTGTTCTTTGTTTTTTTTCTGTGTTTCCCCCCCATCTTTCTGGCTATTGATCTCCAAAGAACCAGATTTAAGTTTCACTTTTTTATATATTTTTATTTCTATTTCACTATCTTTCCTTTCTTATCATTTCTTTCCTTCTGCCTCCTCAGTGTTTAATTTGCTCCTCTTTTTCTGCTTTCCTCAGGTGGAAACTTAGAACATTGATTCGACACTTCCTTTTCTAACATAAGAATTTAATGTTATACTATTTGTCTACAAATTTTAAAATGTTTTAATTTTAATTTAATTTAAAATATTTTACAATTTTCATTGTGATTGCTTCTTTGACTCAACATTTAGTATTGTGTTATTTAATTTAAAAATATTTTAGAGTTTTCTAGTAGACATATTTTGCTTTATGTATGGTGAAAGTATGATATTAAGTGCATACTCATTTGGATTTCCTTTGTCTTCTAGTCAGTGATACCCAACATTTTTGGCACCAGGGACTGATGCTCCTATGAGAATCTAATGCTGGATGATCTGAGCTGGAGCTGAGGCAGTGCTGCTAGAGCTGAGGAGCAGCTGCAAATACAGATGAATCTTTGCTCACTCGCTCACCCACCACTCACCTCCTGTTGTTTGGCTTGGTTCTAACAGGCCACGTACTGGTACCAGTCCATTGTCAGGGGTTAGGAACCCTTGTTCTAGATAAATCGACCCCTTTTTTGTGTATAATATCTCTTTTTATCCCTGTAAATTTCTATCATTAAGTCTACTTTGCCTGATATTAAAGTATGTGCTCTAAAAATTGGGCAGAGGACCTGAATAGACATTTCTCCAAAGAGGATATATAAATGGCCAACAGACATATGAAAAAATGCTCATCATCGCTAAGCATCAGAGAAATGCACATTAAAACCACAATGAGATATCACCTTACACCTGTCAGAATGGCTATTCTGAATAAATCAAAAACCAACAATTCGATCTTATCTGATCTTGGAAGCTAAGCAGGGTCGGGCTTGGTTAGTACTTGGATAGGAGACCACCTAGGAATACCAGGTGCTACAGGCAAAAAAAAAAAAAAATTGTTAGCAAGGATGCGAAGAAATAGGAATCAACCTTCATGTACTGTCAGTGTACTTGCAAACTGGTGCAGCCACTATAGAGAATAGTTTAAAGTTTTCTCAAAAAATTAAAAAACAGAACTACCTTATGACCCAAAAATTCCATTTCTAAGTATTTATCTGAAGAAATCCAAAACAGTAATCCAGAAAAATATATGCACCTCCATGTTCATTGCAGCATTACTTACAATAGCCAAAATATAAAAGCAACCTAAGTGCCCATCAGTCAATTGGATAAAGAAAAAGTGGTACATATATACAAAAGAATATTACTCTACCATAAAAAAGAATAAAATTTTGCCATTTGTGACAACATAGATGGACCCGGAAGATATCATGCTAAGTGAAATAAGTCAGACAGCGAAAGACAAATACTATATGATCTCACTTATATGAGGAATCTAAAGAACAGAATAAACAAACAAAACAGAAACAGACTCATAGATTCAGGGAACAAACTGATGGCTGTCAGAGGGGAGGGGGTTAGAGATGGGGTCAAAAATGTGAAGGAATTAAGAAGCACGAATTGGTAGTTACAAAATAGTCATAGGAATGTAAAGTACAGCATTGGGAATATGGTCAAAGATATAGTAATAACTATGTATAGTACCAGGTGGGTACTAAACTAGTCAGAGAAATCACTTTACAAATTACAGACGGTCTAACTACTATGCTGTACACCTGAAACTAATATAAAATAATATCAAATGTTAATTGTAAATGAAAATTTATAAAAAGTGAGGGGTAAAGGTGAAGAGGACTAAGAGGTTCAAATTTCCAGGTATAAAGCAAATAAGTCATAGGGATGTAACGTACAGCATAGGCAATATAGTCAATAGCATTGTGATAGTGTTGTACAGTGTCAGAGATGGTTGCTGGACAAATGATGGTGATCACTTCTTTAGGTATATACATGTTGAAAAACTATTGTGTACACCTGAAACTACTACAATATTGTATGTTAGCTGTATTTTAATAAAAAAAATCTTTTCTAGAAGTGTATGCTCACTCTTGCAAACTCTCTCTTTTTCTCTCTCTCTCTCTTCTCACATGTTTATCTCTTTTTTTAAATTAGTATTGTGTGGTAGTAGAAAGAAACTATGTCTTCTTTAAAACCTTGCTCAGGGCTAACAGTGCCTCTGTAAATTATACCTACTTTCACTTTAAGTCTTACTAATATACTTATTGGAAAAGTTTTATACGCTGTAATAGTTGTTTGAAAATGATGAATCATCCCTTAGGAAGGTTCAGTTGTACCTTTATAATTGGTAGTAATAACAGTGTCTGTCACATAACAGTAAATTACAATGTCTATCACATCATAATAAGCAAATAATTTCTTCAATGAATGAACACTTTCAAAAGATATATATTTTTTGTTGGAGAAAGTATGAAGATAAACACAATAAAAACACAATGATGTATATAAAAATAATTTACAAAACCCTCTGATTCAATTCCTCTAATGAGAAGTTGAAGGGGTTAAGAAAATGGCTAAATATACAAGAAAGAGGAATATACTTTCAGGAGAGCTGAGGTCCTTTGAAAATGTATGTTTGGACTACACAGGTTCTACAAGTCTCAGAGTGCCTAGTAACACATATGAGTGACCTTGGTAATGACTGGCAAGCAGGCTGACTGTAAGAGCATGATCTATGGCTAACACACTTTATCATCCATGCCACCTCCTGGAGTTCTTTGTATGGGGTAAGGATTCACTGAGTCTTTGTTAACGATGTGAATGAATGAAAAGAAAAAGGAGTATGATATGATGGCAGAGTGGGCTTTATATAATTAAAACTATTAAATATCAGCTTGGATGAATCTTGTGTCATAAGCTAAAAATTTCTTAATAAAGATTATATCACTATAAGATAATTTAAATCAATCCGAACAATAAAAATCAATAATAGCCTTGTTTAACCCAAACCGTACATTGGTAAGCCAGTAAATCAGGATCATTCGTGTCTTCTTTACAACACAAATTGATTTCAATACTGGTCATTCTGTGAATAAGTGGGATTAAAAATGTTTAACCATGAGCTTGCAATATTTTGGAGGATGCAATTTCCCAAAAGTGTCCACATGCAACAAAAGACTATGTGAAGACATTTCTGAGGGGGAATATCTACTTGTAGTAGAAAACCACATCTCAGGGGGTGTCAAAAGGGCACTGAACATTTGCCTGTTTTCTCTATCAGAGTTGGAGACTGCTCTAGACAGAGGGCTAATGCTGGTAATTAAAGCCATCTCACAGGAGCCATGGTGGGTGCTTTGGAAGTTCCTTGGCTGGTGGATACCAAAATAGCTCATCAAAAGTATCCATTTAGGTCACCTTAGAGCAGGAACAGTGGGGGACAGAGACTTTTGGAGGGCTTGAGCAATCGTTATTTACCAACCAAAATGAAAATGTTTCAATATTTTGAACAACCGGTATAATTGTATCATAATGAATATCGGTCCTGTTTACCCATTTCCTTAGTCATATACATTTGGTAAATGTTGAGTTAGACAGAGTTAGACAAATTTTCTTTTTACTGTGGGAATTCTCAGAACCTTAATTGATAGTGCGCATTGTGAATCTTTAAGGAAGAACTGTGGTATCTAGTTTTGTTTTGTTGTTTTGTTTTTCTAATTTACTTGGACATGGAAACTTTTTCTATAGAGTACATCTTGGGATTCTTCTTCTTTGAAGCTTCATTAATAAGTTCTGAAGTAGGCATGTGAATTAGTCAGGGTAACTAATGTTGTAACCACCCTAAAATCTCGGTGATTTTTTTCTTTCTCAAATCACAGTCCAAGATAGGACTGGGTTGCTCTCCTGGGTAGCTTTCTTTTTTAAATAGTGACTCAGGGATCTAGATTTTTCTGTCCTGTTCTTCTGCCACTCCCTGGGGATTCCTCAGAGTTCTCCACTGTATTTCCTTCACCAGTCCAGAAGAGGGGGGGAAAAAGGCACGTTGAATTTTAAGATGACATACTAATTTTATAATTTGTCCACAAATTCTTTCATAATTCTCCTCTCAGAAAGTAGAGGTTAATTTTTCTTCTCTTGAGTGTAGGCCAGAATCGGTGACTTACTTTTAACGAACAGGGCAGAAGAGATGATGAGTAACCTCTGAAACTAGGTCATAAAAGGCACTCAGCTTTCTCTTTGCATTCTCTCTCTCTCTTTCTTGGATCACATTCTCTGGGAAAATTAAGTTGCCAGGTTATGAGACCTGTGCCATCTCGTAAGCCCCACGTTTGGTTTCATGCTCAGCAGTTGCCATATTACCATTATTGATATTTTTTTAACAAAGGACCCCACATTTTCTGGTTGCACTGAGTCCCACAAATTATGTAGTATGCTCTGTGTGAGGATACTCAAGCAGCTTTATGGAAAGAACTATGTGATAATGAACTATGGCTTCCTACCAATTACCAGGGAGGAAATGAAGATTCCTGCTAACAGCCATGTGAGTGGGCTATCTTGGAATTGAATCCTCACACCTTGTCAAGCTTTCAGATAACTATAGTCCTGCCAACATCTTGATTGCAACCTCATGAGAGGCCCTGAGCAAGAACCATGCAACTAAGCCACTTCTGGATTCTCTACCCACAAAGAATGTAAGGTAATATATATTTATTTTTTTAAACTACTCAGTTTAAAAAACTGAGTAGCATGAGGTGAAGCTAATAGGCTTTTATGGTACAGAAGATTCAGATAAGGCTTCCCTACAGAAGTAATATCTAAGCCATAGACTGCAGGTGGAGTCATGTTCTCTAGGCCAAGAAGGCGTCAGAGAAGGGTAGTGGTAGAGTTGGAAGTCTTCCAGGGAAAGTCCACATCAGAGGTAATGGACTGAAGATGGGCTTCCAGAGATAGTACAACAAAGGAATTTAGTAACAACAAACAAACAAACAAAAGTGCCTTAACTGATGGACTATGGAACCAAAATTGATTTGCAATAAAGGTTAAAATAGGAGGAGATTGATGACTAGAGAAAAAGTTGAAGATTTCAAGAGGAGGCAAAAGGAAAGATGGAGTTGGGATAGGTGATCGATTGATTAGAAAGATAGGAAGTCATGCTCAAAAAATATGATGTATAAATCAATTATTTCATGATAAACAGATTCTGGGCATAGTAGAGTGAGTGGCTAAAACGGAAGAGTGAAAGAAGTCATTAGACATAAAACATTAAACAAACTGAGGCCAAGTGAAAATTACAGTCCTCCAGCCTCATGGCAGGACTTGAAATGAGACATACATTGTGAGTCAGGTGTCAGAATATTAATAGATGACCTTGAAAAAGACAGAATAGAAAATGATGGTGCCAATAATGTATGTTTGAAAAGAACAGAGTTTGTTTGAGTTTGTTTTGCTTTGTTTTTTACAAGAGTAATAATTTTAAAATAGCTCTTGGAGACAATGAGCATGAACCACCTTCTGACCCTAAGATATGTAGGATGTGGAAGCTTGAGCAACTGTCACCAATAAAGAAGTTGTGTTCTAAATGTATCCTATAAGTCTTTGGTACTAAACGAGAATAATTTAAAGTCAAAATGTCCTCAATTCCTAAACTAGTTACCACCACAAAAACATTTGTCTCAATAAAGAATTTTAGCTTTAAATAATATAATGTGCAAGTCTTTAAAGAAGGGATAAAATACTTTAAACTATAAATTGTAAAAGTTTAAAATTATATGTGTGCATGCATATGTATATATGTATGTATATATGTATATGTGTGTATATATATGCAATAATTATAATAAACACATATTCATAGTTCAAATAGAGTTAATGTTATTTAAAGAAGGGAGAATTTCCTGAAAGAAGTCTACCCTTCATATGTCCCATTCTGCTTTTTAAACTCAGTCATTTTAGAAACAAACAAAAAGGACTCAAATTTTATCAGCTCTTGTCAAGGAAATGAATCAAAAATTGGATCTGGTCATAAACATCCATATATATGTATGTATACAAAGAATATGCAGAAACTTGTAAAACAGCTGTGAAGATTTTCATTTTATTAAAGAAATGTATAAACACTTTATAAAAGAAATGCAAAATGTTATAAGTCAAATACATGACTATCTCACTACCTTCTACCTACATTGATCTTTGCATCCTCAATAACGTTGTCTCCAAGGTTTTAACACTATGTGCCTGCACATTTCAAAGCCTTAACCTACCAAAAGAAAGTGTTCTATAAACAAAGCAGTTATATGTTTCAGATTTACCTTCCTGTGCATTTTAATAATATTGACTTCTTTTTTTTTTTTTTTTTTTTAACACCTACAGCACCTGTTCTTCCTAGGTGGTCTCCTATCCAGCTTAGATTCCGAGATCAGACAGGATGGGGCATGTTCAGCGTAGCATGGCCATAGACGAACATTGACTTCTTTATCAAGCTACTCGTCAGAAGATTAATTGTTTACAATGAGAAGGTAAAGTCTCTCACTAATAACATTCTGTAGAGTAAGTTCCTCCATCCTCTTCTACAAACTATGAGAGCTTCTGGGTGATTAAACTATTTAAAGAACACTGTAGTCTATGGCCATGCTACCCTGAACAAGCCGGATCCCGACCGATCTTGGAAGCTAAGCAGGGTCAGGCCTGGTTAGTACTTGGATGGGAGACCACCTAGGAAGACCAGGTGCTATAGGCGTAAAAAAAAACTGACAAGGTCCTTGCAATCTGTGAAGTCAACCAAGAGTTGCCTCACCTAAATTAATCTGACACCAAAGACATGGAAGGACTCTGGAAGTCAGCAAACAATGTAGTCGCCTAGATACGGAGTAGAAACCAGTTAGCAAAATAAGTAAATCCTTAGGTCAAAGCAAGTTGACTGAGATTAGGAGAAACTAATTTATTACAGAGAAAGAAGGTGACAACTGATCTGGGAGGAGACAAATTCAGATGTGGAGTTGAGTTGGTTGTTATTATCCTGGATAGATACTCTTCCTAATGTAACTAAGTGACTTGACCGCCTGATAAACTTCACTGTTACATACTGCCACAGCACAGTGTATTACAGCCAAGAGGACGATCATGCTGCAGACGACTTACTCTCAGCAGTGATACATGAGAGAACAGGGTGGAGATCAGGCAGGCTTCAAGGGCTGCAGTGACGCCCGTTCTTCAGAGGATCACACTGAAGTAGGAAAACCATTGCCCCTGGCTGCTATTAGGCCGTGCTTTCCCAGGCACGTTTGAGATTAGGCAGCGCCTTCCCTTTCCTTCTTTTCTCCATGCGTGTGGTAAGAACGGACATATTTGGCCAAGAGGATAGTATAAAAGAAAAATAGGCTTCCTTCTCTAAATTCTCTAACTATAAGCTTTGAGGAAATAGGAAAGGAATGTTTTTTTTTAAAATCTGTGATGAAAAAATAATTATGGATCGAGTAGATTGTACAGTGGCCCCTGCTTGCTGTTGCTTTCATTATCCTAGTCACACTTAATTGATTCGTCATCAATGCTTTTTAATTGATAGCTTCCTTTACTTCAACACTTCACATCAAATATTGGTGTCCCTTTAATTTTTTTCCATTGTTTTACCTCTGCTGTTTATTTTTCCCCTGTGCCTCAAAGCATCTGGAGCATGGATCATACAGATAACTAGGGATTCTGCTATTTTATTTTAAACTCCATTTGTGAAGTTGTCATATTCTCACTGCCTTTGTTTTATCTCAATGCTTTTTGCCTCGCCTCATTATGTCCAAATAAACATATTCCATTTGATAGTGCTCGTGACCCAGAATGTCTTTTCAATAGTTATAAACCTATTTCATCACGTAACAGCAAAAATCAAAGTCAAAAGAAAAATGGTGTTTCTGACACATAGGATTTGAACTAACCATCTTCTATTTTACGAATTTTATTTCTAGCATTAGTTTTAACAAATGATGAAATTTGAACCCAGGACAATCTCTGGACCAGGACAATTAGCTGGCACGGGACAAAGATTAATCGCTTTTCTTCTTTCTCCTATAGGTTCTGCAAAGAATATTTTTAACCTCTCTTTCTCAAAACACAGACTTTCAAACAGTTATTTTCCACTCCATTCCTGCCCATTGAAAGTTGAAAAGCTTCTGGCAACACACTGAATTTTTAAAAGCCTTGAAACAGAGTTGAGTAGATCACCAGTGTCCTCTAGTGTTCAGAATAGGAAACCCTTTGGAAACCACAGTTAGCGGCAGTGGCTTTGCAAACGCAGCTGCTAGTCTTTTTGTTAGGAAGAGATGTGGTTTGTTTTCATTTGGTAACCAAAGAGTTTTAGCTTTTCCCATAAATTCTCTGGAAACAGAAATGCCGCATTTTTCGGGTCAGGTGGTATTTATTTTATAATTATCTCTAAAAGCACAATGAAATTCAATTACATCATTCTTGAGGGAACTAAGAATAGAAATAAATTTTTTTAATAGAAGAAACAATTTAGCAGGTTTTGTCTATATTTAAAGAAGAGTAATACCAAGAAATTAATACAGACTCACAATCTACGTCGGAAATTGTGTGTGTGTTTTGAATCTCTTTCTAAGTAAATGTGAATATGACCTATTTTTACTAATAGAAAAATTAATTCAATCTCTAAAAATCTACAGAAGACAAGTTATCCTTCTTGTCCTGGAGAGCAAATAAATAAGACATTTTCAAGAGAGTTCACAAGCAAAACCATCTGTTTGAAATCATTCTGATTATAGAAGCTGGTAATTCTTAGTCTCAAGGGAGGCAGATAAAAGGTTGGAATCTTTTTAAAGGTGATACATCGTTCCAGAGTTCCCTAGAGTGTCCCTCCTCCCTACCATACAGCTGCAGGCCCCTCTCCCCTGCACCCGCTTCAGCTCCAAGGACAATGTAGAGTGTGCAAGAGTCCAAAACACACCTGGACTACTGTGGTGAGAGCTGTGGTCCTTGGGGTGTTGTGTACCACATACAGCAATAAGAATGATTGAATGACAGGAAGAAGATGACTCATAAACTCAAACGAAAACATGGAAATATGTTTAGTTTGGCCAAAGAGAGATGATGGTGGTCAGCAAATATGTAACTCCCAGAGAAGTTATTTTAAATGATAGAAATAAAGGATGAACGGAAAAATGAACTGGTAAGGGTAGAGTGACATTGAAAATATTCCCCAACCTGAAATTTAGAGAATCATGAATGTATTTCCAAAGAAAAAAGAAAGTTTAAATTTCAGGATCTAAATGCCAAGTCAGATAGAAGGATGTTCATATTCTAAGGTGTTTTGAAAATTCTAGAGTATGTAACGTGATTGTCTACAATTGACTGACCTCTCCTAACAGCTAAATTAAGCAAGCAATCTCCATTTACATTTTTTTTCTACATAAATTTTTCCCTCTACACTGGAATTTCTCCTACTATTTTTTGTTTTCCTTTTCTATCACCTCTTTATCCACACATATGCCTAGAAAATTCTGTCTTTGTCCATATGATTCATTCTCTATATTCATTTTTTTCCACAGAAATTTTCCTTCCTGCTCTATGCAATGGTCACCTAGGACAACGTTTTAATACCCTCAGAGGACAGTATAGATAGTTTACAGGCTATGACAGTAGCCTATTGCAATCAACTGAATGTGTCTTCCCCCTCTCCTTCAATTCATATCTTAAAAACTTAATCCCAAAATGATAGTATTTGGAAGTGGGCTCTTGAGGAGGTAATTAGATCATTAGGATAGAGTCTTCATGAATGAAATTAATGCCCTTATAAGAAGAGGCCAGAAAGCAAGCTAGCTCCCTTTCTACTGTGTGAGATGTGAGGATACAGCAAGGTGGCCCTCTGTAAACCAGAAAAAAGACCCATACAAAGAACCCCAACATATTGGGACCCTGGTCTCAGACTGCCAGCTTCTAGAACTGTGAGAAATAGATGTTTGTTTTTTAAGCAACCCAAGCTATGGTAATTTGTTATGGCCTGGGTTACAATGCCTGTGGGGAAAAGCTGCTTAGATTTGAATAGTTCTGTAAAGTCAGGCAAATCACTCATCCGCCCTGTGCTTCAAGATGTAAAATGGGGGAAATTATAAGACCAGGTGTAAGGATTAAATTAGTTAACACTTAACTAATAAGGTCTGACATATAAGAATCACTGTTAAAATGTAAATGATTTTTAAAACTCTCTTTGCTACAATAAGAAGAACATACTTTACATCATGACTATGTGTGTGTGTGGGTGGGTGGGTGGGTAGGTGTCTGTGTAATGGTAATATATACACATATAGGTCATTAAACAAAAAAAAAATTTCATCATATAATAATTACCTTATGATGTAAAGTGCATTCTATTTTATTCTGTTACTGGAAAAAAAGTTGTGACTATGACCGACTAAATAATTTTTGTCTCATTATTGTTTCTTGACTCAGTTTGAAAAACAGATCTTAAGATATAAGTGCAAGGCTACAAAGCTTGCTGGGATGTAAGAGGGAAATAGGGTGCACACATATCATTGTTGGAATTTCTGACGAATCTCACAACTCTGGAATATCATGTTAACATTGTAAGTCTACAACACAGCACTGTCTTTTCTTGTGGGAACAGAATTTTTCTTTTTAACCAAAGATAGTAACAACTACTACAACAGCAGCAACAAAAAACTGTCACCTTGCCAGAGCTTCATGTCCTAAGGTAATCAAATGATAGAAGTTTCTAGTATCTTGTAAAAGATTATGTTAGAAGCCGTAAGCATGTGCCTCCAGGACACCAGCACTGCCAAGCAGGTTTATATAACCAAAGAGCACTTAGTGGATGCTAAGCAGACAGGTAGTAGTTTCTTTCCCATTTCCGTCTGAAGCTGTACAACAGACAACTGAACATAAGATTCCCATGACTCCGTAGGTGTACGTATGTATGATATTAGAGTGTATAACATACAGTCAGAATAAATATTGCTTAATAAAACATATCTTTTAAGTATATGTTTGTATTTATGTGGATGCTATAAAATTTATTTCTTACATTGAACATCATCAAATAATTTTTAAAAATACCATTTCAGACAATATGACAATTCTATGGGTGGATCCCAAGAGGGGCTACCTAAAGATTAACTTCAATTAGTAAATAAACTGTGTCTTTTCTTTCCCATTGATTTCTCTTGTTTGTTCCATATTCATAAAAACAAAAAGATGAAGGGATAATATTCTAAAATAGTGGAGTGTGCCTGTAACCAAACAAGGAAAAGTCTACGTAATAATAATAATAATAAGGAACAAATATTAGTCATGGTGAATGTGGCCAGTTGGTGCCCTGCAGAAGCTCTTGGGACAGAATGCGGAATTCAGAGTGGAGTCTGCTCTTAGAGAAGTGGTCGCCTGAAATGGTTGAGGTACAGTTGGCTGCCCTAGAAAAGTGTTCTGTTCTCACAGACTCAGCCTCAGATGCACAAAATTCAGACAAGGGAACAAGTCAAGTGAGAGACAGCTTGCATATAAACAGGAGTTAACTACAAAATGCTCTTCTAGAGCTCTTTTTATTTTCATTACCCCTTGCACTGCAGACACAAAAGATAATTTAATTCCACAGATGTGACTCTCTGCTGACTGTACGTACCTCAATGACTATCATTTTCCAATCAGAACAGAGCATTTTTCTGCCCTTTCCTGGAAAGCATTACATCTCTTTGTCCAGTATTGCAGACTCCAAGACATCTGATTTTAAGATGTGAATCCAGATGCTCTTAAAGGTCTGTCTACTGTAGTAATTACTACTGAGTTCTTCAAATACTCTCTTGCCAGTGACTCTCACTGCTATATTCCGCTTTAAAACAGAAAAAAAAAAAAAAATGAGCCTTCATCTTCCAACGAGGTCATCTAACAATGACCCTAATTAGTAGCTGACCTAGAAGCCTTGATGTGGAGTACTTGTTTAAAATCTAAATCTAGGCATGGAATCAGACCTAAATAATGAATTTATGAGTTCACTGAGGTCAGACAGATGCTGCTGAATTAATAGTATTCTGAAATGGTGGATACAATGGTTCGTTGCTCAGGATAGATTGTGCCAATAACAAATAACAGTCAGCAAATCTCAGTGGCCTCACATACAGAGGTTTATTTCTTACTCATCCAGCATGAGTTGGCAGGGGTCTCTGCTCAGCATAGCTGTTTAGGGATCTGAACTAACAGGATCTATCTCCAAACACACTTCTGTGATCATCACAGCCAAGAGAAGAGGGCACGTCAAATTGTTTAACAAGCGTACACCTAGAAGGAGCATATATCACTTCCGCTCTCTTTTATTGACCAAAGCAAGTCACAGTGCCACACTTTACTTCAGGAGAATGGGAAAGCGCAAAGCTACCAGTGTTTAGAAGGAAAATGAGAAACATTTAGTAAATGACCCTACGGACTACCGTTCCCCTCATCTTTCACATTTGTTTGATGACCAAGACCTGTTCATCAACAACGCATTTCAGTTTCTGTTTCTGTTCACTTGTTGACTTAGTCTATAATCTCATGATCCTTCAAGTGGATTATAGAAGGTTTAAGTTTAGCCCGTAACCTATTTTTATAAGCCGGTCCTATTGAATTCTTACAGACCGGTATATTTTTTTCCACACCTTTATGATTCTTCTCACATTTATCCCTGTTTTTATTTTCTCTCCCTGAAAACAGTCCCCTCACCCTCCCACAGCTGTCTCAAATTTTACATCCTTTATTAAGGCTTCCTAGAAAGTGCCACTTACTCTCCAGTCCATGTTATATTTAGTAACACTGTGATACTTTTTGCTATTTGAATTTTTATTACGAGAACTTGTATCTCCTTTACTACAATTATTAATATGTAATCATTTTATGTGTACAAGAATGTAAGCTCCCTGATGGTAACAATTATTCTTCCAGAAGAGACATGACAATGTCCTGTCGTGTCATTCCACACTTCTGTGCTTCTACCCCCATTTTTTTGTCTTTGTGTTCTTGGTGGCTAAAATACTGTCAGAACTCAATAAAATCCAAATTAATTTATTAACTTGTACCAAGACATATAACTGACAGACATTGCTGATATTTAGTCCATACCAGAAGGAAAAGCTATTAAAAATTTTTATTCAATATAGACACAGAGATTAAGAGACCTGAAAGGTGTTCTGGAACATTATCATGAAGCCATAGTGGTTGTTCATGTTCTCTTTCCTGAGCTCACTAGCATATATGTATTAATCTATGATCGTTTGGATGGTGTAGGATAGACCCTTAGAGCTTTGTTCATTTCTAAAACTCTTCTAGAATGCGATTCTCTTAATACCTGTCATTGCGAAATTTCCATCACTTCGTTCCTACTTTTATAACTTGACACATTTCCCAAGGTTGAAGCTTTTATTTATATTCTACTTAATGAGGCTACTTGTTCCCTGATGGTTCATAGGAAAGCATCTCAGTCTCAACCCGACCACTAGACTAGCAACTGTATATTGTGAGGGATCAGAAATAGAAACCTTACTCTCTCATTGGTCATGAGTGGATTTATTCCCAGCAGTGATGGCTAGATTAGAAAGTTCCCAGTGTGTGTGTGTGTGTGTGTGTGTGTGTGTGTGTGTGTGTGTTGCAATGGAGGAGGTGAATGTGTATCTACTTACTTTCTGTATTCTGTGTTTTTAATCCCTTTTTATTTGCTTTAGCACTGTTAGGCCACTAACACAGTCTGTGTTTTGTACAGCATTCATTTTTCTGGGGGATCCTCCCTACTTGCAATACAAGGAAATTCAATATTAAACTAAAGCCAGAAAGAAAAACACAATAGTTCATTCATATGTCAAACTAATTATAGTTACTTTGCTTATTCCAAATCTCAAGAATACTCATTTACTTCATATAATTTCCACCATATAAGAATGCAATTTCTCTGATATATACTGTCAAATTTCAATTTATAGTCTTATTTATGATTACAAATAACTGTTAATGATATAAGAAGAATATTCCCTTGTCTTTGCTTATATTTTTAATCTCAAAACACAGATTCTCAGCAAACACTAACTAAATCTCACTAGATTTGAAATGAAAACTCATTGTTCTCATTGAGAGAAATTGAGTTCCCTATAACTCTGTGTGGGTGTCTATTAAATAAGATCTCAAACAATAAGCTCAGGTCCACACTAGAGGAAAATGAAAGATTCTTTAAGACTTCTAATAGGAGAAAAGTTTCCACCTCCTTTTATTCCCCTTCACTAACACATATATTCTCAGTGCAATGGTTGTTCAATGAAGAGCTCAACTTCTTGTGTATGTTTCTTCCCTCTTCAGAATCCCCCAGGGAGACACTCCAAAGAAGTTGGACACATTTGAAATTTCCCTATAAGACTGGCCATTCCATGTGTTGTCAAATCTAATTTTATAGAAACCCTGAAGTTTCCCCTATATAAATGAAGGTATATGAATTTAGCATAGTGAACTAACAAGACATTGATTGTCATTATCTTTTTTACCAGCTTCTTCCTTCCTAATAGAACCTAATTTTTTCATGTCTACTCTTCCTCCATGTGTCTCACGGGAACTGACTTCCTACCTGCCTTCCCAGGTGTATCATGACTAGGTTAAACTCATGATCCCGTCACCCTGTCTGTGACTGGTTTGGGGGAGAGGGGTGCATGTGATCATAAAGCCAGATCTTCACAGGGCTTCTGGGAAAGTTTTTCTTGTTCTTAAGAAAATGACACTGAAATAAAGAGTTTATTTTCTGCCTCTGGACATTCCCACTTACTGACCTGACTCAGAAACTGCTTTACCAACCTGCACATGTGAAAAGAGGGTTGAGGGCTGCTCAACAAAGAAATGGAAAAAATAAGGGAATCAGGTCCTTGAGGACATCATTGAATTGTTGATCATACTGCACCTGGGGCCTGTGCTCTTCTTATTCTGACTTTCAGCTATGCAGGAAAAAATAATCCCTCGCTCATTAAGGTCTTTTGAATCAGATTCAGGGACAATTTATTCCTATCTCAGTGACTCTGTCCTTACTTCTGGCTGTTGTACATCACGCAGGGAACCAATAACAAAACCATTTTTATTTCCCAATGGTTCTATTTAAGAGTTGCCAGAAAGAATACAAATACAGGGAGCCCAGTTAAATTGGAATTTCAGATGAACAAAAACAATTGTTTTAACATAATTACATCCCATTCAATGTTAGGGACATACTAATACGAAAAAAAATCATTTTAGTATTATCTGAAACTCAAATTTAAATGGGTACCCTAGATTTTTATTTGTTAATTTGGTAATCCCAGTTCTATTAGAAAAATATTTGAAGAAGAGCTTAAAGAGTTACTTCTCAGTAAAGCAGCGGGAGGTAGCACAAAATAAAATATATGCGATTTGATTAACAGGTATCTGATCTGATTTACAAGCCATTTGAAAATGAGGGAAAAATTTAACTCAAATTTTCATTCATAATATAGATAATATAAATAGTCACAAATTTGTGCAGAAAACCAAATACATTATCACCAGGTGTATTTTCATGAAAGTAAGTGAAAAGAAGGGAAATTTTTTCAATACCAATTCTGCATTAATTTTAGCCCTTAAAAGCATACTTATGAAAGGCATTACTTTTAAACTAACTTCTATTTTCTTTTTTTCAGGCTCATATCTGTTCAGATAGATCCCTGAATTTAAGATGTCCAGATATGATATTTAGTCTCTGCATTTGTTAGAAGGGATTTGTAAATCTCTAATGAAGAGAGATTAGGGAAGGAATTCAACTAGTTTATCCTATGGTAAAAGTACACTAGAATGTGATCATGAAGTTTTGGGTTTGAGACCCAGGAAGTAAGAATAAAAAACTGAGAAAATGAACATGTATTCTCTTATTTTTGCAAAAGTTTTGTTAGATTTTAAGCAATGTCCTTAATCTCTAATTCTTAAAGTCTAAAATAGGGAAATGACTTGTTTACCATACAGGATTTTTTGTGAGTTTGAAAGCACTTCACAAATGATAGGTCCCAATAAGATTATAAATTAACATTATAATTATGGTACTACAATTAAAATAGGTTCCATAAAAATCAATTAGAGAACTATAATTCTGGAAATAATCTCACCACTGCAATCTGTAAAGATAGTATTTCACCGTCTCTTACATGTCTTAAGAAGAATTCATTTACATCATAACTTTCTTCTGTACAGAGGAAAGTGTCTATTTCTTCTGTACAGAATCTCATCATCAAACTGTCCTGTGATACAGATGCTCTCAATGGCATGCAACTGGGTACTATTACCTCTGCAGTCTTTCCAAAGAGAAATATGGACATGTTTCTTCTATAATAATGACATGATTTGAAAACTTCTTCTCAAATTAGGCAACAGGATCATTTAACTAATGTCATATTTGAAACTTTAGTCTTCTAATTTGATTATTTTGACTTCTAGCGCTTCTCTGAAAAACTACGGATAGATTGAATGATTTACTTAAACCAATTCTTGTGTCATGGGGACAATAAATGGGAAAAGTTATTAAGTTCATTATAAGCCTTTGATTATGTTAAAATTAAAAATACATATCACCTAAAAGCCTATGGAAGCTAAAATGTTTTTGAGATTTTTTCAGAGAAGGTTCATAGAAAGAAATGTTTGTAAATTGTTAATCAGGATAAAAACATTCCAATCAAACACAGAGAAATTTTCATTGTTCTTTAAAACTCATACTTTCAAGATGTTGCCAGAGTAAATGACTGTCTTCTAATTATACAATTGTTCTTGCTGCAGCACTTCAGTTTCCAATCAAGACTGTTATGGTATAAAGACACAGAACAGAATGAAATATTTTTATGAACATAAAGAAATCTATGGTGCTACAACAATGCCTGCATTATTTCCAGGACTTTTGCCTCTTTTTGCACAAAAGAGACAAGTTGATACATTTCAAAAGTATTGAAATTGAAACTTGATTGTTCTAATAGTACAATGGTATGTGACTTCGAATGCCTTTCTGTAACACAGAAAAACTCAATAACAATTTATTTTATCCTCACTAAATTTCCTGAACTTAATCTCCAAACATGTATTGAGCTCCAGCTATATGCCACGAACAACATTAGCAGCTGAAGCTAGAAAGAAAATTAAACACTGTCTCTTCCTTTTAGGGCCTTTATTTATAGAGATGATAACAAGTCTATAACCTAAGAATCTTGTCACCGGTACTGTTTGCTTGTTTGTTTATTTTTGTTTATTTTTATTTTGTTTAATGAAAAGATCTGCAATCAACTCAATTATGATTTTATAGCTATATTTCTGAGTATAAGAATAGTTTTGAATTTTATGTAATTTTATATGCCCCAGTCAGCCATTGCCATCTATACCAATTCTTAACTATTACATACATTTGAAGATTGTATCAAGGATTAGAAATAATTTAAATGCTTAGCACAGTGTATCACACATTGTAGGTGTTCCATAAATGGGTATTTTAAAAATCAGCTTCACAGTGAACTTATATCACAAATATATTTTTGAAAAGCTGTAGTTATGGCTACAGGAAGGAAAAATGAGTTTAAAGGTGATGGTTCTAGATATTCATACAAACAAAAAGGAAAATTAAAATTTCTTATTCATGTTGATGCAAGTTGTGAGAGTTAAAAAAAAAAAACAGAATTAAAGGATGTTGTGTGCCAGTGTCAGCTAGGAAATCTTCAAAGGCATAGATATAAGTTATGAAGCTTTTTTATATTTGAGGATTTTTTTTAAAGAGAAATAGAAGAAAAGGCTATAGGAAATAAAATTGGGTTTTGGAACTGCAGTGTTCTAAATGAAACACACACACACACACACTATATATATATATATATATATATATATATATATATATATACACACACACATGTATATTTCATATATATCCTAATATATACATACATCTATGTTTTAAATGAATTTTTAGGATTGCTATGTATACATATATGTATGTTATATATATTCTCAATGTGTTGAAAGGATAAGGCAAGAGAGAGAAAGATACCCATGTAGCTAATTAAAAGGGCAGAGTGAGCAATTTACATGTGACCAGTGATAACATTCTAAGAAACACAAACAATCAAGGAATCCTATTTTATCCTTTCTGTTTCATGTTATTTCTCTGTACTAATAATGAAAATACAGCATAGAACTAAAAATAGAGCAATGACAGATCCTTTCCATTCAGTTATTCCTTCTTCAGCTAGCTGAAGGTACAACATGTTGGTAGAAAGTGCACATATCAAAAAGTTAAATAAAAACAGTTGAATTTGTGCAGTATTCCCATTGTTCTGGAAAGAACAAAATACACACACACATACACACACACGTGAACTGCTAAATATGAATTGTGTAATTTTGGTGACTGGATATGAGTTCAATGTTCTTATTTTTGCATTTAAGACTGGCATTACACAACATAAATAAATATAAGCAGTAAAAGTCATGCTAAAATTAAAAATCTAGTTTTTTAAACTTAGAACAAAATTAAATAGCAAATATCACAAACACTGACAAATCAAGAAAGAAACTGCAGGAGGAAAGAAACTGCAGTAGAAAAGAAAAAGCTTTACAAAATTACTGCTAACAGCAATTTTTGTTTGCTTGTTTTTTGAACTGGCCTCACATTTTTATTTTGCACCACACCTGGAAGTTTGCCTAATCAAATCCTCCCCAGTAGAAGTGATATCTATTGCATTATGTCAGAATCTCATTCTTGCTTCTCTATCACAGACTGCATCTCCTTTGTTTTCCTATGAAATCCTATGCAGCTGTCACTACTCTGACTGCAGGGACATTCTTATTCATCTGGTTTAGCTTTAGACATGGCACAAAGGTATGTGTCTTTGGTATAAGCAGAGAATTTATGAGAGCTCATGGAATATGTTCATTTTTAGAGCTCACAATTTGAGGAACAACACTTAAATCTCAGGTCAAATTTAGGCAAACAAACAATTGACAACAACAACAACGACAACAATAAACAACAACAACAAAAAAGTGAGTGACATAATCATTTGGTGAATAAGGAACCACTGAAAGACTTATTTCGTGGCCGAAGATCAGGATAATTGGGGAACTGGGCAGGGGGCAGGGGATCATGAAAGCTGAATTCTATTATAACAAGATTATAATAAGAGCAGTTGCCTATTACTGAGTGTGTGCTATGTGCTAGACTTCCCTCCAGGTGCTTCACCAATCTCATTTCCTTTCTGCTTTGAAACAATGTTTTTGAGATAGCTATTTTTATCCCATTTTATAGGTAACATAGAAGCATGGAGAAGTGAAAGCTAACACAACTCATAAAATGTGGAGCCAGTAATTAAACTGCCTGCATTCCTAACCCAAACTCCTAATCTCTGCCCTACAGCCTAAGCACATCCATTTGTTTAAAATAGGTCAAGAAATTAAAATAAAAAGAATGAGTAGAAATTGTTAGGAGAAATATTTGCACTCAAGACCAGAAAATGACTTATTTTTAAAGCTTATGCTTTGTAAACCAAAACTTAAAACTTGGATCAAATCTAAAGGAAACAATTAAGAGAAGTGGATGATTTAGCCATCTGTTTATGAGAAACCACTGAAAGACCACAGAAAGACCAAAACTGTCTTAGAGCTGCCAGTAAATAGAATGCATTGTCTCTCAAATTTACAGGCTCACCACCACTGATAAGATTAGAAATAGGCTCGATTGTGCTTTACAAGAATGTTTGTTGGTATGGTGATGTAGTTTAGAGGCTAAGAATAACTTTAGACAAAGAACGTAAGATTTATTTCTATTTCAGCATTAAATAATGGTGAGACTTTAGGAAATTACTTACATTCTCTAAGAATATGATTCTTCTTCTGTAAAATAGGAATCATAATAATACCGCATGGAGTTGTGAAGATTTAATGAGACTGTATGTGAGGCATCTAACTCAGTGTCCATGCACAGGAGTAAATAATAAAGAAAACAATCACTATTTTGGTGTACATGTCTATGACAAAGGTAGCAAGAAGAAAGGATTTTTATTTTTATTAGATTAGAATAGATGATGTTAGTACTTTTTACAATTATCAATTTATATAGGAAATGACTCAATATCTAAAACTGAAAATTTGGCAGGAAGCCAGAGATAGATGTAAAATATAGATATAAAAAGAACAATTTAAATAACAAATTAAAATTTTAAACTTAATTTTAAACTTTAAATTTAAATTTAAGTTATTTAAAAAACTTAATTTTAAACTTTAAATTTAAATTTAAGTTATTTAAAAATAAATAAAATGAAAAATGTAGGGTTTACTAGCCACATATCAAATTCTCAATAGCCACATATGCCTGATGCTTACTGTATTGAACAGAGAAGATGTAGAATATTTGCATTGCTACAGAAAGTTCTATTGGACAGTGCTGTCTCCAGAGAAAGGCAGAGTGCTACCTGTATTTGGGTCTGTGGTCTCAACTTCAGGGAGAGTTTCTACTTTCTCTTCTAATTATACCTAGTCATTTATTTTCCCCTTCCATATTTCCACTCTCTCACTTAATATTTAGAAGCAAAGCTCTGCAGTAAGCAGATTTCTAAGAAAGTCTAAAAATTTCTACCACCGCATGTAAAATTCCCTCTCCTTGAGTGTAGATGGATCTGAACTAATCAGGTGAGCCCCTTTAAAAGAGGGTTTAGAAATTAGAAAAATAAATCCGCAGGATTCAAAGCAACAGAGACATTCTCCTGCAGGCATTGAAGGAGCAAGGGGCAATATTGAAGAGAAAGCCACATGGCAGAGCATAAGCAGGTAAATTCTAAGAACTGAGAGCAGCCCTGGTTAATAGCCAGCAAAAAAACAAGGACATCATTCCTACAATCAAAAGGAACTGGATTCTTCTAACAACCTGAATGTCCTTGGAAGAGGACCCTGATCCTCAGATGAGAACACAGCCATGGTCAACACTTTGATATTAGCCTCCTAGGATCCTGAGCAGAGAACCTCATCAAGCCATGACTGGACTCTCACCTACAGAAATGTGAGATAATAAATGGGTGTTGTTTTTGGCTACTAAATGCATAATATAGTTGTTATGTAGAAAGCTAATACAAACTTCTAGTAAACACACAATCCCGCCACACCACACATACACACAGACAAATTTGCCTGCATTGGCTCACTTGTTTTCTCCCTTAAAGCACAAAAAAATATAAATTTAAAAAATGTAATGTGTTTTGTTTTACTAAGATAAAATATTTTTTAAAAAAGTATGTTTAAAATTTTGCTGCTGATTTTGGCAGAGGAATAGAAAGGAGGTGAGACAGTTATCTGGGACTCCAGCATTTTTATACTTTCTTCAGATGGAATGAACTGTACTTAAGTCTCAATAACTTAGAAAAGAAAGAATGAATTTTCACTATTACAAAAAGATGACTCTGAAAGTGTTTGATGACTGCTTAAAGGTACCAAAGTACCACACGTTGTGGCTGAAATTTTTCTCTTAGGTTAAATCATCGTTCCCCAAAGCCCCTATTAAAATGCAATGTGTTATACAGTGAGTGGGTGTAGAATGAAAGGTTCTCATTAAAGCCTACTGCTACCGTAAACGCAAGCTGGATTGTCATTTTCTAATAAAAAAACAGACCCAAAGCAATGGGCTGAAGGTCAGATAAGCTTGGACAGGCAGGAGAGGAAAAGGAAAGGACAAGAGCTATCCAGAGCAGGAGGACATGGGTGGGCCCCTTGATGAGAAGTTCTCACAGAGACAGTAGTGCTGGAACACACGTTGGGGACCGAAGTGTGGAGATGAGGCTTTAGACAGGGGAGGTGAGGAAGACTAAGACAAATTTGACCTGCTTTGTAATTTTTCTCACTGCCTCCTGATGTGTAAACATCACCTTTCAGTCACATACATATTATCTCCCCGGAGGAAGAAAACATCTGATACAGACAAGCTTCCCTGAGTGGCTCTTGACAGGAACTTGAGGAATCTCTCAGGAGAGGAGACATTTTTACACAGCAAGAGAGCCTAATTAATTTTGTCACTGATGAACTTTTTCACAATTTTTTTTTTTTTAAATTAGAGAGGGGATGGAAGACTGGGATTTAGAATCCAGACATGAAATAAGTTTGCTGAGTGAACAGGTTTCTAATGGTCTCTTGCCTCCTACTTCCCTTGTTTAAAAAATAAATAAATAAAAACCTTTGAAGGAGAGTAACTTCTCAACAATATTATAGCTATATAAGAATTACACCAGATGTAACAGGTCAAGTATGAAATATGATCAAACAGTAATTTTAAAATAAGCTTTTGAAAATTCCAGAACATGCACCCTGGGTAATGATGTGTTCAAATTTAGTATGCCAGACTTTTCATAAAATGGAAAATCAGAAGTGTGCTGTTCTTTAATTCTCTTCGGTGGCTTAGCCTGGCTAGCCAATATATTTGTATCTTGAAGCCAGGAACTCCACCTTAGTTTTCTTTTGAATCTATCTCAAAACTAATATCACGGTGGGAAGGGGATAACTCGTTAGTGAATACACACTGATTATTTAACTATAACCACTGATGCCACAGATCAAGATTGATGATTATTGCAGGTACATATGACACAATATCTTTAAATTCACACACTAGGATACATATACACCCCTCAAATATAGAACTAGCACACAGAGAGATTTGACAAACATCTCGTGGTCCTCCCTATTCATGGAAAAAAAAAGATGAAAAGCAGCATTTCTGCTCTCCAAGCCTCACCTTGACCTTCCTTCAAACAATGCCATATTCAATCATTCTAGTTTTACTTTAGCGGAAGAGCATTTCCCCAGAGCATATATGCTAGCTTGGCATAATATTTGCTTTATAAATTGAGGGTTATTTGTTCAACCTTGTATACCCAAAGCTTGTCGGTGACTGTGTCACATGTTTCAATCAAAAGTAGCTGCAGCATATATTTCAAAGGACATACATCAACATACATCAGCCAGAATAGTTAGCTTCTCTATGATAATTTATAATTTCAGACTAAATATAAGATTGCTGGAAACATGCAGATAAGGATAAGAAGCAGGATCAAGATGTGTTGGCAAAAAAAGGTAGGGAGAGAGATTCTGGGCAGCAATACTAACTATAGATTATATGACAGAGTTCAGAATACAATTTCAACTGAGCTATCATGTTTTCCCCAGGATACACTTTCCTGAGTGCATTTACATGAGATAGGATTAAATTTTTCGAGTGCAGCTGAACCCTTCTTAGGAATATATATATATTTGGTTCAACCATTAGACATAATTTATTTCATCTAGGCACCTGTAAATAAGTAATTAAAGATGGCACCACTTTGAAATCCTTGCAGGATACATTTAAAGTTCCCTAAAACTATCAATTTAGG
This sequence comes from Pteropus medius, assembly GCF_902729225.1. Taxonomy (NCBI): domain Eukaryota; kingdom Metazoa; phylum Chordata; class Mammalia; order Chiroptera; family Pteropodidae; genus Pteropus; species Pteropus medius. The sequence goes on from NW_024355008.1 coordinate 6,425,193, forward strand.
AAGAAAGAAAGAAAGCCTGAAATTTGGGGGACAACTAGTCCTTATTGCCTTTAGTAAAGAGCCCAAAGACATAGCATGATCTTGCCCCAGCTCTTCTATTCAGCCTCATTTTCTTACTGTATTAATCAACTTTTGCTGTGTACATATGATCCCAAAATTTTTGACTTAAGCAACAATCATTTATATTGCTCAGTTTGGAGACTTGGACTGGATTCAGCTGGGCATTTCTAGTCTTCGCTGGATTCACTCATACATCTGTGATGAGCTATCAGGCTGGCTTTTAGCAGGTTGTTGTAAGATGGTCTCAGCTGGAATGGTTGGCTTTGTTCCATGTGGTCTCTCATTCTCCAGAAGCTCAGCTCATGCTTGTTCACATAGTGGCAGGACAGGCTTACAGGAAAGTGAGGAGAAGTGTCAAGACCTTTTGAGCTTATGCACAGAACTGGCATATTTCTTCTGCATTCCATTGGCCAAAGTAAGTCACAAAGCCACCCCTGATACATAGGGTAAGTAAATAGACTTGATTTCCCTATGGGTAGAGCTAAAAAGTCATATTGTTAATATCATGGCTCCATTCATACTTACAATCTACTATACACCAAGATAGATTATATACTTGTACTCTGAATGAGCCACATTATGTCTGGCCTTTAAGCTTTTACATATGCAGTAACCTCCCCTGCACCTTCACTACTCCTTTCTTCTAATGACTTTAACTTATACTACAAGATGAGGCCAATATTCCTTATATTAGTAAGACTGCCCTGAACTCCATGCTAGGTAGGCTCCCCTCTTCTGTGCTCTCGTAATCCTTGGCTTATGCATTCTTACCGAAATTTATTATAATTTTCTCAGCATTCAAATGCCTCCCCAACTTGAGGAGAACAAAAGAATTTTTATTTATTTATTTCTATAGTACAGGGTGGTTCCTACACATGATAAATATTCAATAAATATTTATTAACCAATATTTCCAAGAATTAGTGTATTTTCTAGGTATAAACTTGAAATTCTCTCTTAGCTAAACCTAAAAGATATGAGTTTATAAAATTAGTCTCAACAGTCATACCAAAAAAAAAAAAAAAATCAAAGCAACTGAAGTGTTCTATCCAATAACTTTTCCACAAAAAAAAAAAAAAAATGGATCATTAATGTTATCAACTAATTCAGATACCATAACTTATACAGTGTGTTAAAAAGTAATGGGCCTGGCAATCAGTCCTGAAGGACCCCATTTGTCACCACTCCATGAGGATTTGCTGTAATTTACTGCTATCCTATATATTTTAGTCTACAATCAGTTTTCTAGCTAGGCTGGCACTTAGACTGAAGTGTAGCATTTTGCTCATTAACTTTTTCTGTGATAAATTGTCAGAAGTCCCATCTGAACTCCTATTAAATTACATCTACTTCTACACCTAATATAATTACTTGGTCACTACCACGGCAAGCTATAAATTGTCTGAGGAGACCCAATTTTCCTTTTAGTGACCTAAGATATAATTTCCTATTTTGCTCCCCAAATGAGCCAAATTGTCTGTTTCTTATAAATGACTTGAAATTTTTGTTTGTTTTAATTCAGGTACTTATCTTCTTACCTTTTGTACATAATACATGTTTATTCTACCCCCTCGCAGAATTGCCTGTCACCCACTAACTAGTGGTTTAATAGCTTTAATTAGAGACCAAAAAAAAGTTTAATAAAGCCATTTTTCCTCTAAGTCTCAAAACAAATACATCATCACATCTGATATATGGAGTTTCTAGACCAGTTTTTACTATGACTGGATGAGCTTTCTCACTTTAAAATTCTCATAAAAGTATACTTAGTTTGGATGAGCAATGGAAGATCTAACGTCTCACGTGCATACTTTTTCATTGCTTCTCTTTTGACTAAATTAAATATTCTTGTCTTGAAAGGGTTTCATGGTCAATGTTTTATGTTGGGCTGATTTTAAGATTTATTATGATTTTTTGATGTAATCTTATATTGTCTCTTTATTTATTTTTGGTTAAAATGATTTCTTAATAAACTATGGAAAACTTGATAACTATTAAACATACAGATAAAAATTATATAGTCGCATTCTCTACTTCACAGATTTGTCGTAAGAGTTAAATGATACAACTCAGGTAATGAACTAGAGCAGCAACTGGTATATGATAAGCACTCAATAAATGTTTATTATTATTAAAATTAGTTCATGCTTTTTATGAAGTTTATAATTTCTCACAAAATCTTTACAGTATCCTCCCTCTTATTTAATTTGAAATGACATGACCATCTTCATAAAAGCCTTATAAAACATTATTCTTTTTACAATAATTTTTCATGACCTTGAAGTCTAGACATTTTTTTTGCTGGCTAAAATATTTCTCATTGCTAAATTTTTTCTTTTTTATATTTCAACACCTCACATTTCTTTCTCAAGGCTAATGTGGGTGGCAAGTTAGCTAAACTAGACATTCTACAGATGGCATCAAATCCCCCCTGTATTCACAAGACTAGTACTTTCCATATATTCATAATGAAGACAAGCTAAGGTTTAAGCTGCCTTGTTTTTCAGCCCTGCATTAACCCTACTTCTGTATCATGATGACTGCTGTTGCTTTCTGCAGATGGTTTTGAGATAAAGTTTCCTTGAATCATGAGCTTTATCATGCACCAAAATTAGATTTAAAACCTCGCATGGTTATTTCCAGTGGTGTGACCCTGGGCAGGTTATACAACTTTTTAAAGTCTCCCTTTCCTCATTGGTAAAATGAATGGCTAGTCATCTTGGAGGAGACAATCGCCTGGCAGTGCTGAGTGCCAAATAAGTTGGAGATGCACATTTGATTGATAAATAGAAACCACGTAATTGAAGTTAAGACATAAAATGAGATCGTCTCGTTCTTGAAATAATTCAGTCAAATTGATGAGTTTATATAACTTGCCAAATGGACTAATCAGAATATATAAAAAATTAATTTTAGTTAGATAAGGAATACATGAGTACATTTCAAAGAAAATTAATAACCCTACAAATGATATGGAGCAAAAACTAAAATTACTTTTTCATTTCTACCCCAAACAAGTTCCTCTTCCTAAAGTAACCAGTCTACAATTTTATGTACATATGTATAGATCTTTTTGCATTTATGTAAACATAAATAAAAAAATATACTACTATCTAAATACATGCACATATAATTCTTGTGAAGTTGCTGTTTTTTGGTTTTTGGATTCTGGGTTTTTTTTACATAAACAGGGTCGTGCTTCATGAATTGTTTTATAACTTATTTTGTTCTATTTTGAGTTTTAAAGGTTTTTTTAAATTAAATTTATTGGGATAACATTGGTTAATAATTATGTTTCAAGTGTACATACAATTCTATAATACATCATCTGTATATTGCATTGTACACTCACCACCCAAAGTCTAATCTCTTTCCATTACCATATGTTTAACTGCCTTTACCCTCTTATCTTCCCTGCAATCCCCTTCCATTCTGGTAACCACCACACAGTTTGTATCCATGAGTTTGTTTATTGGTTTTACTTGTTCATTTGTTTTTCAACAATAGTTTGTGAATCTTTTTAGGTACATACAGATGTATCTTATTCCTTTAAACTACTTCACAGCATTATGCAGGACATTTATGCCATAGTTCAATTAATTTTCTCTTTTGATAGATATTTAGGCTTCCAGTTTTTCATTGCTACAATCAATTCTGAAATGAATATCCTCATGTATGCTTCTGCACACCTATGGCAGATACCTAAGAATCAAAAGAAATAAGCATTTTGCATTTTGATAGACACTACCACAGTTGCCTTCCAATAAGGTTATGCCAATTTTTATTCTAACCTATAATTTATGAATTATTCTATCACAATATTTGAAAGTATTTCTTTACTTGTTTTCTCACTAACACCTGTATTAGCTATCTTTTAAATATCTATTTAAATATCTATTTAGTGTAATAACTCAGACATCCTTGTTTCAATTTGTGTTTCATTGATTTGAGAAAAAGTAGAAAATTTTTCACTTTTTCATTGACCATATTTGTTTTTTCTCTGAAGTTCTTGTTTATATGATTTGTCCATACATAAAAGTATATTTATCTTATAGATAATTTTTATAGATTTAAATTTTTTTTAATTTTATATAATATCAAATATGTTTTGCCCTTTTTGGATTTTGATCTTTGTGTCTTAATTAAGATAACTTTTCCTAACCATAAGTATATATAAGTATATTTCTACATTTTCTCTTGATATGCTTATAGATTATTTAGTTCTTTCATTTGATTTTGCTTTTGTGAATGAGAAAGGTATGCAGTCTTCCTCACTCCATAGTCTATCCAAAATCCAACTACTTCTTACCACATCTACAGTTCTCTCCAAATTAACAAACACCTGAACAACTGCAGTGGCCTATAGTCTCCTTTTTCTATTCTGTTTGGAGCACACAGAATGACCTCTTTAAAATCTAAATCAAATATATGATTTCCATGCTCAAAATTATCCACTGATTTTGATCACACTTAGAATAAAATCCTAATTCTTCATTTGTGCTGTCTATAAGGCCTCGTATGTTCTAGCTTCTCCCTGTTGTTTGATCTTATTGTACCCTGTCTTAAATAAAAGCAGCTTAAGCCTTTAAACTGGCTATTCTAGAATGTTATTCCCAGATATACCATGACTTATTCCTTCAAATAATAAAGGTTTCTTTTTAAATGTCACCTCTTCAGGGAGGACTTCCTGACCATTCTATCTATAATTGTCCCGCCTCTCCTCCTAACCATTCATTTGGCACAGAAATTAACCGCAGAAATGATACAATCTGTTTGTTCTTTAAAAAAAAAAATCTCTGGTCAACATGGCAGAGTAGGTAGAGACTGTGCTTGCCTCTTCCCACAACCACGTCAAAATTACAACTAAATTATAGAACAACCACCCTTGAGAACTACTGAAAGGCTAGCTGAACAGAAATCCTATGACTAAGGATGTAAAAAAGAAGCCACGTGGAGACTGGTAGGAGAGGTATAGACTCAAAACTGGCTGGTCCCACATACACGTGTGGCAGTTAAGATCCAGGAGGGACATCTTGGTTGCAGAGTTCTTCACTGAAGAGTAAGGAGTCCCAGTCCCACACCAGGCTTCCCAGCGCAGGGCAACAATGCCAAGAAGAGGAATCCCCAGAACAGCTGGTTGTGAAAATCATAGGCATTCCATCTGGGTGAGATGGAGGGCTGCTGTAGACCCAGATGTCCTCTTAGAAGGCCTGAGCATAGACTCACTCACTCTAAGCCCCAGAGAAGGGACAGCAACTTGAAAATCACAGGGGATATATCTCAGGGAACTGAACAGTCTGGCTTCAGAGTTAGGGCTAGAAGGCCAGCTCCCTCTGGGACTAAAATGCCTGCAGGTGCCACTGTTTCTTTGTTGAGCCCTGGCAAGTATAGGCAGGAACCAAATCTGAATCTTTATCAACCCAGCTAACATGGGTCTTGCCTCATCCTGGTGATTCTCTGAGACCCTGCCCCACCCAATTCACATACCCAGCTCAAACTTCTTGCAGAAGCTAAGCCACATAAGCAGCCAGCCTGTGCCCATTCTGCAGATTTTCCTAAAAATCTCTCAAAGGTTCACAAACCCCAAACAAGCAGGGGCTGGCCTCAGCATTTCCTATACCCCTTGCTCAGTGGCCCCATACCAGGCACCAGTGGCAGCTGGCCTTGGTTCACAGCATAATCGCTTCCAGGCACCTCCAAACCCAGTACAGGCAGTTATCAATCACAGCTCACTTTGTATCTACTACTAAGTGGCCCCTGGCCATACATAAGCAGTGGACAACCTTGACTTACACTAGAGCCCCTCCCAAAAGACCCCAGAACCAACACACCTCGTGGCTGGCTTTAGACCACACTATAGCACCACCTAATTAATGCCACAAATGACACACCCAAAGAGTGGATTCAGCAGGCACCAGAGCCTCCCTAAAGAAAATCCACTCTGTAGGGTGAGCCCCATACCAAAACTTTTCCACTGTAGTCACAGCCAGTCTTTACAACTAGTCAGCCTGCAGTTCAATACCACCCACTGATATGCCAACAGCAATCAAGGCTCAACTACAACAAGAGAGCACATACAAAATACACAGGGGACACACTTGGAGCACCCAGCTCAGGTGAACAGGAAGACTGTGACACTGGGCCCTACAGGACACCTACTACATAAGACCACTCAGCCGAGACTGGGAGACATAACAGAAATGAAGAATATAATAACAGAAATAAAGAATACATTAGATAAAATCAACTATAGATTAGATGAAGCAGAGGTTTGAACCAGTGATTTGGAAGATAAGGTAGTGGAAAACATCCAATAGGAACAGCAAAAAAAAAAATTATTTTAAACGAAGATAGTTAAAGGGATCTCCAGGTTAACATCAAGCATACCAACATTCTTATCACAGGAATACTAGAAGGAGAAGAGAGAGAGCAAGGAATTGAAAATCTATGTAAAGAAATAATGATGGAAAACTTTCCTAATCTGTTAAAGAAAATTGACATATAAGCCCAGGAAATACAGAGAGTCCTAAACAAGATGAACTCAAAGCAGCCCAGACAAAGATACATTATAATTAAAATGACAAAAGTTAAAGATGAAAGAATCTCAAAGGCAGCAAGAAGAGAAAAGCAGTTAGTTACCTACAAGGCAGCTCCTATGAGACTGTCAGCCAATTTTTCAACAGAAACTTTGCAGGCCAGAAGAGATTGGCATGAAATATTCAAAGTGTTGAAAAGCAAGGATTTACAACCAAGATTACTCTACCCAGCAAGGCTATCATTTAGAATTGAAAGAGAGATTAAGAGCTTCCCAGACAAGGAAAATTTGAAAGAGTTAATCACCACCTAAAACAGTATTACAAAAAAAAAAAAGAAAATGTTAAAAGGACTTCTTTAAGAAGAAAAAAAAATCAAAAATAAGAATAAGAAAATATCATAAAGAAAATAATTCTCACCAGCAAAGGCAAACACATAATAAAAGGAGTGGATCAACCAACACTAAGACAAGTAGAAAATTAAAAGGCAAAGTAGGAAGATCATGTTCAATTACAACAGTAAATTAAGGAATATACACACACACAAAAGAAGTAAAAAATAATGACAACAACATAAACATGAAAGGGGTGAGTAGAAATGCTAATGATTTTAGAATGTGTTCGAACTTAAGTGGCCATCAGCTTAAAATAGACTGCTGTAAACATAACTCAGTATAAAAAAAACACATGGTAACTACGAAACAAAAATCTACAAAAGATATATAAGAAATAGAGAAAGGAATCCAAACACAACACAACAGAAAGCCATCAACATTTAAGAGAAGAGAACAAATAAATAAAAAAGGAACAGAGAACTACAATAACGATCAGAACTACAATAACGATCATAACTACATACCTATCAATAATTACTTTAAATGTAAATGGATTAAATGTTCCCATCAAAAGATGAATGGATAAAGATGTGGTACACATATACTTGGCCATAAAAAGAAAGAATGAAATCTTATCATTTTCAACATGGACTTGGAGAGTATTACACTAGGTGAAATAAGTGAGACAGAGAAAGACAAAACACCACATGATTCACTTATATGTGGAGTCTAAAAAACAAAACAAACCAACAAACAAAACAGAAACAAACTCATAGATACAGAGAACAAACTGATGGCTACTGGATGGGAGTGGGGATAGTGGGCTGGGTTGAAAAGGTAAAGGGATTAAGAAGTACAGATTGGTAGTTACAAAAGTCATGGGGATATAAATTACAGTTTAGAGAATATAATAAATAATATTATAATAAGTATATATAGTGTTGGACAGGTGCAAGACTTATCAGGGGAATCACTTTGTAAGTTATATGTCTCATCGCTGTGTGTATACCTGAAACTAATATAATACTGAATGTCAACTGTAATTAGAAAAAATTTTTTAATTATAAAACAAAAAATGTATTGGGATATATTATATTTTTTCTTAATGCTTCTGTTAATGCAAGTTCCGTGATGGGAGACATACATATTATCTATTGCTATATCAAGTGGTACCTGGAATATATTAAGAGTAATCTAACTATTATATAGTAAGGTATTCAGCAAATCCCTTGAGTGAAAAGATTCTGAATGAAGCTCACGAAGTTATCAAATTGTGGGGCTGAATCAATATCTCTTACCTACACAAGTTTAATTGGAAAAAAATCTATAATTTCATCCTAATAAAGTATTCTTCTCCTGTCATTCTTTCAAACCTTAGAAGCAGATGTAACATTTTTATTGTTTCATTAAGATTCTGAGTCTATTCAATTGTTTTTTTTTTCTTTTGTACCTACCCATTAACAAAAATTGATATTTTTAAGTATATAAAAGAACCTCTCAAAGATGAGGCTTAGCTCTAAAAGAATCAAGCCATATTCCCTTTATAAATGCTCACACACAGTCACTCACATACATATACTGATTATAAAGAACACTGAAGACAACCGTTTTTTGTGTGGTGTTTTTGATATTGCAATCAAAAGTTAATTCTCAGGACAGGCCTTCATATGAATTATAACTTTTCTGAGATAAGAGTTGAATGAAATATTAAAAAACAAGGAAGAAATAGCTTGGTTGTATGTTTATGAAAATTTTAATATTACCTCTATACTTTCTTATATGCCTAAAATATTTTATTAAAAATAAGAATAAGATGAGAAATTTTAGGACAATTAATAAAATATCTGTAACTCTTATGTTCTAGCTTTCCAAGGGACGAAAAATTGGGTTATATGTTGTGGGTGCCAGACCTGACTGGCCCAAGGTCTGGCTGGTCCAAGGTCTGGCTGTGATCCAGGCCCGTAGCTAGGAATAAGATCCCAGGTTTAGGAAATATGTAAACATACTTCAGCTTATTCCATCATATATGTGTGGCTGAATGGCACTTTTCTACTCTGCTGTGTGGGGAGCCATGAGGTCCCCCGGAGAACAGAAGGGGAGAGCAGAAAGGGAGAGGAGAGGGGAGCACAAGAAAAGGGAGCAGAAGAAGTGCATGCAAGACTGCACACCCTGTGCAATAGACTGCACTCCCCCCCAATAGACTGCATTTCTCCCAATAGAACTATACTCTGCACAATAAAGTTAGTGCCTGCTGTTTCATTCTCATGTCTGCCTCTTGTGCATTCTTCCAACTGGGTGTCACACCATCGAACCTTCCCTTCCAGGTCAGCAATACCGCTGACCCTGACATATGTTTTAAAATGTGTCAGTTTCTCAAGGCCAATACCTAGAAAATTCAAACTAGCCAGCCCAGGTTTGCATGTGATTACTATGTCCAGATGGTTATGATAATCCAAAGAGGAAAACAAAGCTCTAAGAAATATTAAGAATAAGAATATGACAACTCTGACCCATTCTTTCCCATGACAGCCAACTCCCCTTGCCCAATCCAAATCACCTTCATACACACATAGTCCCCAGTTTTCCTTACTTATAACTCATGTCACATCACTAGACCAATAACATATCAGCTTCTGGAGGCACCTAAGCCTAATAAAAGGACATGAAACTTGGGTCAGGAAGCACAGTTTCCCATGGCTAACCATGTGGCTTTAGACATTTTATTTAATCTCTCTGCCTCAATTCTTTCATTAATAAATTGAGGTAATTTATAAAAATATGTTCTTTGCAATCCAATAAATGACTCATTATAGATTAGGGCTCATATTTTGAAAAGCACCATTCTATTCTTCTGTTTCAATATTCAGCAGTTTTAATGTTTTTTTCTGTTATAAAAATTTTTGATAAATATGAATATTTATAATTAAACATAACAATTATAAAGGAATGTGATTATTTGTAAGTGTGAGTCTCTGGTTTCTTTATTATACATATCTATAAATAAATATATCAAAATGGTTAAGTTTCTTAAATATTGCCAAAATTCTTATCAAAAAGCAGTATGGCCTCTTTACTTAATAAAATAGTCTTTTTGTTCATGTACTTCAGTCTCTCTTGAGTTAACAAATATGAGTCATGATCCCTCAGTCTGTTTTCTGAATCATCAACAAGATTGTTTTCCCAACTAAAAGATTAAGGACCACACCCTGAGTTTCTGCAAATTGCCAACATAAAAGCCTCTTTGCAAGTCTTCCTGACAGATAGTCAGTCTCCACACATTTCTAGGAACTAAAACTATCACAAGGCACCATCAGACCAGAATGAAAACAAGCATACATTAATGTTTCCACCAACTTAGCAAAAGAGTTGTTGCAAGGCCTAAACTTGTCACAATATAATTTCTCTGATTACACCTCAGTCACCCATTTATAAAACTAAAGCAAAACAAATTTCAGTGGAAGTCAGTTATCATTAGCACAGCTTCTGAACTGGACTTCACTTTTTACAATAAGAGATATCACCACATAAATAGCTAGTAAGTGACTAGATCTATAGTATGACTAAACTTGTGAAAAATTAAGATACGTTGTGTGTGTGTATACGAGTTTCGCTGTGTCCTTTATCTAATAAGAACAGATAGTAAGATTAACTATTCCAAGTGTCTTATTGTTACTGCTTTTTAATGTGGCTTAACAGGCAAGCCGTTGCTGACTACAGGGCTCTCTTTTACTGCTCATGCGATGCACTAACCAGGATCTCTCTTCTGGGCCTTTGAACTTAATTTACCTCCTCTGCTTGGGTCTCCCCATCTCATCTCACCTTCACCTGCCTTATTTTTACTCATCCATTAGGTTTCTGTTTAGTTGTTACTTCCTCTGGGAAACCTTAGCAGACAATGTTCTTTAGCACTATGTATTTTTCCTCTTACAATATTTGTGACAATAAATAAATTTGTAGTTAATAATAAACTAACTCTGGGCCTACTGAACTCCATAAAGGCTGGTATTATTTCTATCTTGCCTGCCAATGTATTCTTAATGCCTAATACACTAAGAATACACGAAATATTCATGCAATAAATAAATAAGGCAGTCACCAAAAAAAAATTAATTTGAAGCAAAAAAGAGATCAGATTAAGAACAACAAAAGCAATTATAACCAATGCTGGAAATGATATAGATAAGTAGGTACTCATATATTTTTGGTGGAAATGTGAATTGCTACAAATTTTTAGATTAAGTAACCTAACGACAACCTAATTTTTTTAAAAAACATCTCCACCTTCCTTGGAAAAATAATCTTAGTTTTAGAAATCTATCATGCAGACATAAAAGCTTCAGCACTTAAAGTTTCGTTCTATGTACAAAAGTATTTATGAAAGCATTATTTGTAGTAATCAACACCTTACAAATAAAAACAATAGCATAAATATACTAACTCTTGAAATACATGTATGTTCATCATTAAGAGAAAGATTGAATTAACATTGTACAAATAATGTAGCTATTGTACAAAAAATACAGCTGTCAGAAACAAAAAGCTAGAGATACATTATTAACATGGAAGGATGTACCAGGATGTATATTGTTAAGTAAATAAAACAAGTTTATGTTAAAAAAGTGCAACAACATAAAAAAAAACATATAGATAAGTATACAAACACATACACATACAAAAGTGTAAAGAAGAATACACAAACTGTTAGCATTAGTTAAAGGGTAGAATTTGAGACTGATAGGAAAACAATATTAATTTTACCCTAAAAAAACTCTGTATCATTTGACTTATTACAATAATCTAACGTAAAAGGAAAATACATATAGGAATAAAATAAAAGTTACTAATAAAATGAAATCGATGATTTATTCTTTCTTTTCCAAGTATCTTGAAAATGTCGTGCATTTTTAGGATATGTATTTTAAAAGTTAAGAACATATGTCATGCATTTTTACAATATGTATTTTAAAAGTTAAGAACATATGTCCAGTTTTGACTATTTAAATTAGTCAAAACTGGATTTCTCTGGTCTTTTGTTTGTCAATATGTTATTTCCATATTGCTCTATACTTCCTTTTTTCTGACGCAAATCTGTCTTCTCAATTCCTTCCCTTGACTTTTTGGAACTCCTTACTCTAGCTTGATTGCTTGGTTCCTGAGTATACTTTTTTTCCTAAAGTGTCTCTTTATTATATGCATTTATTCTCCTACATTTCTAAAACTCAGAGTATGCAGATGGGGCCATAGTCTTCCCACTGCTGCTTCTACAATTTTCTTCCTATTCTTGTAGAAGAAGGAACCAAAGGAAAAGAGAGAGAGAAAGACAGGGAGAGAGACAGAGAGACAGAGAGAGAGAGAGAATGTCATTGATGTACCAAAAAAAAATTCTAGCCCTAACAAATTCTAGCTTTTCAGTCTAAATATGTATATTTAGTTATCTATCTCTGTATCACTTGTCTATTCCTCTGACATATCCCATATATTGGTCTTCTTCTCACCCCTAATTTCCTTTTACTCCAGTCTTCTTCTATCAGTAAATGGCGCTTACATTTACCCAGTTGTTATGTCAAAAATGTGGAAATCATCATTTATAATTCCCTCTCTAATCCCTTATGTCTAATTAAATACTATCTCCAAAATATATCGTGCATTTAACTTATTATAATAATCTCTTAGATTATATTCTTCATTCACTGTCTGTTAGAGAATTATACATATGCATTCTTTGTAATATAATAATATAGTACCTTCCATGGTAGTAGCTAGACTATATTTTCCCAACCAATGTTTGGCTTGGTCATGAGATTTACTTTAGTAAGTAGAATGTGGGAAGATATTATATATGCCCCATCTTATAGGGCTTTTAATGTATTTAAATAATTTGGCTTAAACTTTTGCACTTCTCCCTAACTGCCTTGAAAAGGACACATCAAGGGAAGCTGCTGGCCCCAAGGAAAAAAAGAGATACAGGAACAGATGTGCACTCAATGCTAGAGGCAAGCCCTTGAGCCCTCAGTCTACCTGCAGACCCATGAGTAATGAAAATAATACTTGTGATTTTTGAGGTGGTTGTTACACAATATTACTGCAGCAAAATACTCATCTAATACTCCACCCTAGCCCAATCCTCTGTCTCTCATCTAAACTAAAGCAGAAGTAGTCATTTACCTGGTATTCAAACAGTCTTCTGCAGTGTTCATGGAACAGCAAGGAAGTTAGCTGACTGAGCAAAGGGAAAAGCAGAAGAAAACCACATTAAAGAGGCATCAGGGGCTAGATCCTGTAGGGCCTTCTAAGTCATATTAAAATGTTTGGACTTTTCTATGAAGGAAAACATTTGGATGGTTGTGAGTAGAGGGATGACATTATCTGACTTGTGTTTTAACAGGATCACCCCAACTACTGTGTTGAAAAATAGACAGTAGGAGGCAAAAATTGAAACAAGGAGACTACCATTAGGAGGCAAGTGAGAAATGATGATGACTTAGCTAAGTTTATCAATGATGGATGTACTGGGATGTAGTCAAATGCTCAATATCATATTCAGGTAGAGCCAACATGATTTCCTAATGAACTGGATATGGGATGTCAGAGAAAGAACATCAGTTTCCTGACTTGAACATCTGGAGGACTGTAGTTATTATATACTGAGATAGAGAAAGACCAGGATAGAAACAGATTTAGTGGGTAGACTGAGATGAATAGCTAAGTTTTGGTCATGAGTAAACAGTAAGTATCCAAATGATTAAGCTGAATATGCAGTAAAATATATGTGGAATTCGGATGAATGGTCCAGGATAGTATAGGAGTCGACTGCTGTTATAAATTATATTTAAAGCTGTAGGACTAGATAACTCTCCTAAGAAGTGAGTATATTTGGGAAAATAAGTGCAAAGATCAAAACCTGCAGTACTTCAGAAATCTAGAGACTGTATTCTGGAAGGCCAATGAAGGAAGTGTACAAAGAATAAAGGTGATGTGTGATATGCTGGCTTTGGACCAAATAAGACAAGAAATGAGACAAGACTACTGCATTTGTGAATGTTTGGAGGTCATGTGTGACACCAATAAGACCAGTTTTTGTAAAGTGATATGAGTGAAAACCCAACTGATATGAGATTCTAAGAGAATGAGCTAGCAGATGCTAACAGCCCTTTAGAGTTTTGCTGTAAACGAAAGTAAATAAAAAGCTCTTCAATCAATAGTTGTAAAAAATACCATTTCAATCATTAAAATGTCAATCTGTGTATGATGAAAATCTCCCAGTTCTGACCTACTTTAGCCTTTGGAAATGCTTCAGTGGCACAAGAGGGGCATGTTTGACTTAGTTTTCTCGGCTACCTCTTCTACTTCATTCCATTAATTAAGCTGCAACTGGGTTCTTGGGGTAAAAAAAAAAAAAGAAGTTGTAAGGGGCAGGAGAGCTGATACTTGACCAGTAAAAACGGACTCTGATTTTGGTCTTCTTTGAGTGTGGCAGGTATTTATATCTCACCTTTAGGTTTGAAAAAATGTTTAAACTTAATTTTTTCTGCCCCTTGTTCTGGGATAAGATCTAGTTTCCTAAAACCATGTAATGTCTCCTCTACCTTGTCTTTTATAAATATTCTCTCACCACCCTGGTTTTGAGCAGTTTACTCCAGACAAACTATTGAGCCAACTTCCCAAGTGACTCTCTCTGGGTTAAATCCTCATAGAATGGGCATGATTCTGAGATCCTGTGCCCTAAAAAAATTGGAGGAAAGCAGACTTTCCCCAATTCAATTGGAAAGTCCTTGATTCATCATCAGAACAGCCAGGCAGCCAGACAGTCTGATGTTCGTAGACTCTTCCAGACTTGGGTCTAATGTCAAGGTTACCTTCTGCCAACCTGGCCATTTTCTTTGCTATTTAATTTTCTAAGGGGTAAATTGTAAAGTCTAATTTGAAGAATGAACTAAATACTGGTAACTTTTATTTAGTGCATACTATGTCAACATTGTATTAGAATCTTTACTCATATATTAAAATTTGTTTTTAGCAACATCTCTTTGAGGCAGAGATACTTTTTACACACAGGGAAACAAGAGATAGATGATGATGATAGATAGATGATGATAGATAGATAGATGATAGATAGATAGATAGATAGATAGATAGATAGATAGATAGATAGACAGTCAGATATATAGAGATGTCTTCTAAAGTCAGGAAATTTTCAAGATTTGTTTGGTTGAATTCTTAGGCTTTTATTTTTTTTATCTTAGATAATTTTCTAATATTAAAATGCGTGTATAAGCAAGATGTTCATTCCTTAAATAAATTCTTATTTTGTAATCCTATTAAATATAATAATTGTATTTTACATTAAAGTAGAGAAATAATGAAAAAATGTTATGAAATACAGTGCCTTTATCTGTAGTCTAAATTCAAGATATCCAAATATTATGTGAGTCATCTCAGAGGCTAGTATTATACTGATATCATATACATTTTAGCAAAGACATGTCCTGGCTTTAAGCTCTTTACCCTTCAGGCCCATCTCCTAAGGGAATCTAGATAGTTCTTCTGTAGGAAATGCTGCCAAGATTATTAATGGCCTATCCTTAAAAATAAGCAAGCAGAAATAAAGTCGATTCAGCTATCTTCCACCAAACCTTAAAGGCTTATACCAAAATTCATATCCAGATACAATTTTTAAAGTGGAAAAATGTAGAAATGTACAGGAGCAAATAGCAAGTATAGCATAGCCCTTTATCTTTTCTTATAAAAATTTTCTCTAAATCATCATCAGTGTCAGGGTCACCTGGACAGCTCATTCAAAATGTAGAAGGTCATTACTCATTCCTGGAGAGTCGGAGTCTTGACTTCCATGGTGGAGTCAAGCTGTTCCCTAGCTGATTCTAATTTTGATGTTTAAAGTTACACGTGTGTGTGTGTGTG
>NW_024355008.1:6441050-6519015 GCF_902729225.1 Pteropus medius
TAGATAGATAAACTGATAAATAGATGGTAGAATCTTACAATTCGTGGAAAGTTTCATTAGTCATTTCATGGTTTTATATGCAAGCATTCACAATTTTGAATTGCAAACTAAAATACCATTAAAATTCGGCATATGCTCTTCCCATAAAGTTTTACAGTATAAATGGTTTGCATTTAACAATTCAAAAATAATGTTTTAGAGCATAAATATTTCCAATAAGATGTTATAAAAGAGCATGCTGTTAACTACAATACTACATAGTAAAAAATATTAATATCACTTTACATAAATAAAAAATGGCTTTTCTTACATTAAACCCTAAGGAGACATGGAAAACATGAAGATGAAGAAATCAACCTAGTATTATAAATTTACAGTGAGTTTTGAATAATGAAAGCTGATTTGAAAATCTGGCACTCTGATCAGGATATTAAAGAGAAAGAGAAGAGAAAAAATACGTTAGCAGATGGCAAATGTAAATTGAAATGTACTCTAAGCACCTGAACTTTTGTAGAAACACACATTAGCTAAAACTCGATTATGAAATCTAATTACATTTATTGTGAAATCTTTTAAAATATTGATCAGTTATTAACAACTTAATTTTTTATAACTACTTGGAACACAGTAGGTAGAGAAAATACCCAGTGTAGTGGGAAAAACTATGAAATATGTGTGGCTCATCTATTCAGTCCTTACACTTCATTACTATCAAGAAAATGTGCTCAAGTTCATTTGTAACTAATTGGCCAAGTCCTCATTACAAAATGAAAGTTATCTTTCCATATTAAAAAATTTTCTTAACTGATTCTTAACTGGAACCAATTGCTTCTCTGTCCTGGATTCTCTTTTTTTTTTTTTTTTTTTTTTGGGGTCAAAGTGAAACCTTGCTTGACGGCTTTCTTTTACTGTTGTGCTTAAGAACAAAAGCACAAAAAAACTGATCAATATAGCAATCAAGATCATTCAATGAGATTCTTTTTCATCTGTTTGTCACTAGGGAATATCACAGAGACCACCACTACAGAAAAGACAATAGAGAAGGAAACTCTAAGGCAATGTTTGAGTCAATTTGCCAGTTTTAAAGTTTCTTTAAAAAAAAAAATGTGGTCTTTTGGTTTGGATATACAGTTCATACTGCCATCAGTTGAGGCTATGCACAAATATACAAGGAGAAAATTGTATCCTTTCAGGTTAACTTGGTTTTAAACTCACAGTGTGACTTCTCTATTTGAAGTGTGGCTAGTTTCATCTAGTCTAAATTGGGACAATGTATCATTGTCTCTTTTTGCCTCCAGACAGTACTGGAAATGAGATGTTTCATTTCAATGCATTTTTCCCAGTTGAAATTGTGTAAATAAATAGATTGGGAAAGGTTTAATGAAATCATCAATAGCCTGGAGCCAGCTATTGGCCCTGTGCTAAGCATTTGGCATAACCAACTGTCTAAGAGATTGAAAGTCCTAGGTACTTTGGATTTAAAGTTATTATGAGCTCAGAGAAGGGTGGCTCTAGGAAGGGGTTGGCACAGAATCTTCATTTACATAGGTTAGGTCAAATAAAGTGATAAGTAATCCAGGGCTTTTTAATTAATAAAAAGGAACCATATGGATCATTCAAATATTAAAATTCATATTTTAACAGTAGAGAAAAACTAGATTAGAATTCAGGAGAACTTAGTTTTCCTTCCAATTTTGTTAATAATTCACTGATTGCCTTTAAGTAAATGATTTCTCTATGCCTCAGTTTTCTACGAGGAAAAATATATGATTAGAAAAGGACTCTTTTACTCAGGACATTAAGGATTGCAGAACACAACAGAGAAAGTCACAAAAAATGGATCTGAGGACTTTATCTTTGCATCGACTAGAACCATACTGCATTTTTCTATTACAGCCTGTTGCTATAAAATGTTTTAAAACTTAGTAGTCTAAAAGAAGATTTCTAAAGTGACTCCTAGCTTTAATGATAGCACAGGTATTTTTGATAAGATATATAATTCTCAACTCTACCATTAGTCACCTCTGTAAACACAGCTTCTGTGATATAAAGATTTTCATCGACACCAATTTACATTTGAAGAATGGGCATCACTAAAAGTGAAATGGAGGGAGAAAATATGGTAAAGATAAACCATAAAGGGCTTTTACTTTCATAAAAGAAAAAAATCAATATGAATATTTGTATGCATTCAGAAACAAGTAGAAAAGAATGCTAGTATTTGATAACTTTTCCATTGAATGGGATGCAACAGGACATGTATACATAAAAGTGAGAGAATATTACTTCTGTAGTGCTAATTAATGAGTCAAATTATTTCTGGACCATATTATTAGGTTTGTATAAACCATGTTCATTTACAATGATATTAAGAAATGCTTAGACTAAAATTTTTGATCAGAATGGAATGTTGTTTTATTGAATAGTATTTGAAAAAGTGGGCTTCTGTCAGAAATATTTCACTATTGTACAAAGATTTCATTGCAAGAAAATTTTATATATATATATTCAAAAAAGCAAAATTCAAAAATTTATTTTTCTAAATGAATAAAGGGAATTAAAATGACATTCTATTGAAATATATCCCATGACATTTGGACTAGATACAGAAAACTCAACTTATATTTTACTGCATATACTCAATTTCCAACTGTTATTTGGTAGGAAATATTTTTTAAAATAGCCTAATTCTTAACTAGAATCTTGAAATTAGGATTATCCCCCAAGTATTCTGCTCGTATTAGGCAGCATTTTATAAAAGCAATGAAGTACTTTTAGAAAACAATAAGTCATGCCTTGAATTCCCATTCTTTCTTACACACTCTTAATAACTAAAATAATGTAGAAGATTCTCGTTATTTAGCTGCATTGATTACTATTGATACTGATGGCAAGAGGTCACATGTTTTTTTAAGGGCAATCACATTAACACAGATGACTGCATTTTGCTTAAAATAATTAAAGATGTCAATATATTAATTTGCTTAACTGAGTCAATCAAACATTAGGATATATTACAAGAGTAATAGGAAGGGAAATTGTGTTTCTGGGTGCACCTTGAAAGATTCAACATCATTTTGTGAGAAAAAAAAAAACTTTTATTTTACCAATTCCCAAGATAAACGTGGGTTGAGTAGAAGGGCTCGTATATAAACCCCTAATCAAAACAGATTACAGGGTTCGTGAATCTCAGCTAATTTAGGAAACATGTTAAGCCAAATGGAACTCTTAAATATTTAATGTTTATTAAAAGTTAGGCACAGCAAACTAAATAACATATAAAACATGAATTTGATTAGGTATGGGTAACAAATATGAAGTGTTTACCTCAAGGCAAAAAGATATAGTCAGACAATTACCTAACTTCATTTCCCTCCTAGTCACCCAATACCGATTGCCATTCCCTAGTTAACTAGAGCTTTATTTTATCTTCTTAGAATCAGGAGACTGTGACCATATAGAAAAAAATGGTTATTATCAACATTAAAAAGGTTATGGCTCACTTCAGCTGAGCATTTTGAAAGTCACCTGATTAAATAAAAGATCTGATTTCAAGTATTGTGACCTATCCACAGATTATTGTTATAAACTTTCAGAATATTTAGATTTAAACCAAAAAAGTTAGATTTAAACCAAAAAAGAACAGCTAGAAAACACCCTTAACCAAGACGACATCAAACCAACTGGTGTAAACCCACCAATGGGGTTATATGGTCTCTTCTAGATATATTTCAAATATTTTAACTTTATATTCCAAATGTGTTTGGAAGTTTAATTCAAAAGGTAATTAGATTATCGATTTAAAAATTAATAAACTGGTCTCACATGACTATAACGTTCTGAATACTACTGAACTTGCTTCTTTTTCTTCCCACTCACCTCACCCCACCCACCATAGGTTCCACAAGTTCCAAGTTAAAATCACATCTCTCTGATGTGCTCCCAAAGTGACAGAAAGGAAAGGGATTTTCCTTCCCCTTAGTTGAATCAATCTCTAAGGCAGATGGTTAATTTATTGCACCTGTAACCAATTAGCCATTCAAAACAACTGATTCTTCACAGTAAATTTTTGCCTTGCCAATCTGAGGAGCAGGTGCATATTCAATAGCTAAATCGCCAAGTGGCTGGGTACAGAAATAATCCAAATACAAAATTCTTTTATATTAATGTGCAGAAAAATATGACCAGTTATAATAATTCCACTCTAAATTAAGAATTTAATTATTTCAGGTTTTGAATCCCAGTTTTGAGAATGTTTTTTTCATTCCGATTTTCATCTAACAAATTAGGCAGATGTTTTTTCAATGAAAATTAACTTTCTTTTTAAAATAAGACTGAATTTTCTTTTTCTTTTTCTTGAAACAATGAATTCTGATTACAATAAATGTATTAAAAGTAATGCATTTTACACATCTGCTCCAAAACAGGTACCTTTACATGGAAGATTTAACTTCTAGCCTGGGTACCATGTAGAACTGTGTGCAACTTAGCCACTCTTTTGTTTGTAGAATGAGAATCTCTGTTAATTATTCTATCACCAAAGTCCCAACATTACAGACTTTCATAGATCTGAACCATTTTAATCTAAGAAATTATTCAGCAAAAATTGTCACCTTTCTCAGATATATTCTTTAAATACAGAGAAGGGGTCCAGTGGCAATTTTGGAGGGCTGTGGATATCTACAGTTTCAAATTGAAACATCTCAACTCCTGGCTTTTCTTTCCATCAGAACCATGGAATGACAAGGAATCACTCCCAAGAGGAGTAAGAGAATCCATTTAGTTGGTATCAGGATCTTACTCATATCTTCCCATCCTAAGAATCTGCCTGGAGGGGACATAAATGAGGAGAACATGGATTAACATTAATTTCTAGAATTCATAAAGGATCTCCAAATACATCAACCAAAATTTTTGTGCAGGGAAGAGATTTCTACATGAAAGGAAACCAAACTCTAACTGTATCACTATTGTAGCATCACCATCCTACTGGACACCCAGGCTAGGCACACACGCTTTAACTCCACATCTGCCCTTTCACAATTCTAATGTCTCCAGTCCTTGAGATAGTATTTTTCATATGTTTCCCATGTTTTTCATTCTCATTGTCATTATTCCACTTATACTCTTGTCTCCCAACTGATTTATTCAAAGTATTTACACATTTTTATCATTTACTTATCCAATAAATATGGATTAAGTATTCACTAGGGGTCAGGCACAAGAAAGGAAATGGTGAATGGCTAAGAAGGCAGAGAAGATGTCTTGTTTAGTGGAGTAGATAGTCTAAGGCCAATACTAGCGATTTAACCAATAATTACAATTAGTCCTAGTCCAGAACTGAGAATCATAAAGACTTGCATTAAGTAAATGGCTAAGTCAAAACCTAGTGGTGAGCACCTTCTCTAATTAAGCAAAGAAAAAGGGAACAATTTTCCAGGCAAGGAAAATGACCTGTTTCTTGTTTCTTGACTCAATGCCAATCTTCACAATGCTTACAGATTCGCACCCTTAAAAATACTTCAGATCATGGCCATCTTCAGTTTAAAGATTCCCTATTACCTACTGAAGACATTACAAACCTGAAACTATGTTTCCATTCTCATTTCTCCAACAAAGAACACTATAGCTCTATTTCACTGTAGTATTAGTCCTTTGCTGAAAAACAGAAACAGTTACCCTCTTTTCTTTTGTTGTTTGCACTACCCGATTATACTGGAAGGCCCCACACAGTAATGCCTCCTGCATCATTTGAAATCCTATTTATCCTTTAAATCTCTCTGGAAGCTATTCCTTGACCCTCCACTGAAAATTAGTTGCTTATTTTTCTGAAATTCCACAGCCTATCCTTTTGCTCCTTTATCATACAGTGCCTATTTTACTCTGCTTCTTGTCATAGTTCTTTGTTGATAGCTGAAGCTTAGGCTATACTAGCCACATGGAAGCTCCTACCTCACCCCTTCAGAATTCTTAGTCCACAGCCCAGTCTAGAAGGCTTTCTTCCATTAGCTGCTTTACTGCCACATTGAAAACAGAATTGCCCACAATTTTCTGCTGCCTTCCAACTAGTTGGAGGACCTTGATACCAGACATTTGCAGTGGTATTTCTCCTTATCAAGGGTTATCTTCAGCATTTAGAATTTGACCTTGCCTACATTTTATTTTTTCTCTCCTCCCTGGTGCCCTGAGCTTTCTGGAATCACTTTTCCTCTCAACTCTAGTATTCCAGATGAACTCTCATCTAGAATTATGGATCTTTCTCCCATAGAGAAAAGAAACGTTTCTCCAAATACAACAAAGCTTTTGTAGTGATGGACTTGCCTCTAAGAAATTATAGATTTTTTTAAAAATCTCTTAAAGAGATATTTGCTTTTATAGACTTAATGCTCCCTTAGATAAGAAATTCATACCAGGCTAAAGCAAACTGGACCTTTTCTAACATTCTGCCTCTCTCAAATCTGGTCTCTTAGATGTTCCCTGATATTTAAGGTTGCCATAGAGAACCCTCTCCAGGGTTGGGTGGACACCCTTTATCTCAGCCTTTGGTAAGTATTTTAATATTTGAAGAGAACTAACTCCTTGTCATAATATCACATTTATAATTGCCCCAGAGAATATTAGATGCCTTTTTGCAGTGAGAATTCCTGGAAATCCTACGATCTTGCTGCCCTGGAATTGTTGATGTAAGCTCTGGTCACACATATCTCCCTCTGCAACTAGATTACGCCTCATTCTATTTTTCAAGTCTCTCAACTTAATGAGAATCTTGCCTAGGATGGTGCTTTGTGCACAGTAGGCACCTAATAAAAGTATGCCGAATTGAATTTTCCCAGGAACAAACATATGGCACAGATGACTGAAAAGTGAAAATCCTCTATAACACACTGCATTGCCATCTAAGGGGGGAAAAAATCTTGTTAATGCTTATGGTGACAAGTTTATGTCCTGAAACATGAGATCTGATTAGCTTTTTTATTTTAGCTCTCATAACCACTGGTTTTATTGCCAGTCATAAAATTATCCAGCTCATTTTGAAATTCAGCTGCAAAATAGAACTCTTTGACCTTCTGTAATTATACCAGTTTCTATGAACAGATGACTCCATGGCAGGGGGTTACTCAAACTAGAGTTTGGGAACCTTAGGAGGTTATGTTGACGAAGTCTAATGGGAGTCTCAGAGATGAGAACACATTGGGTGCATTTGGCAGTGGTACCAGCAAAAAGTAGAGTGTTATGCCAGGATCTTATCTTGTTAATTGAGATATTATAGAAACAATAGCAACATCATGAATTCAGTTTTTGTTCATCAGTTCCTTGGCCTTGGGCTGCATCCCTAAACTATTGTCCACAGATACCTATCATTTACTAGGAACATCACTAAAGAATGCAGCACAAGGGCACAAAACTTGAAAGTCCATGAATAATTAATTTCATAAATATGCGTTGAACACTAATTAGGAGTTCTGAGCTTATTCTATAGATAAGAAATAGCAGCAACACTAGTATTTTCTTAAGTTAACATAAGAACTTTTAATAGATTGTAGAAGGGTCTGACATTGCTCAATACTTTCATTGCCTAACATGCTGTCTATAAGTCCTAGGACCATTTTGAGAGAAAATCAAGCATTGAGAGACCTTCATAGGTTGGGGTAAGGTCAGCAGATTTGATCAGGATAAATAAAAAAGTAAACTAGAGTCTCCTGGCTTATCATAGGTCTATTTACTTACTAGCACCAAGACTCTAAGGTAAAGTTTAAAACAGATTGTGTAAAGATAACTCATGAAATGGGAAGGAGATTGGCTTCCCAGCCATGATTCCTGCACTATATTTGGGGAAGTGGTGGCAAGTTATTCCAACAAGTAATGAGAGCAAGTTGCCACCATCACATATCAAGAAATGTATAGAAGTTTTCTATAAAATCATGAAGGCTTGATAAACAAGGATGGAGAAGTTGAGTTGGGAGGGTGAGGACAGCTACACTGCTAGAATAATCAAGCAGGATTCCACACTATTGAAGCTTTTTCACTGGTGAAAGGAGGGGGCAAAAGAAAAGTGACACTATCTAGTTTGTCTCCTAATGCAAGTAGGGACACTGAAGGAGTTGCCACTCCCTTAAAATCTGCCCAGAAGATCTGTCCCCAGACTTTTCAGCCAAGTTTACTACAGGTTCCAGTGAAAGAAGCTATTCCTGACAAAAAGATGGAATGTGTGGTAGAATTCAACCCAAGACTCCGCTTTTTACAAAAGCTTCTCTCAATCTCAAAAGCATTTTCCTGTCTAGATCATTCAAAACTTGCTTTAGCAACAGAGGACAAGGAACTTCTGAAAGCAGTACATGTAGATGACATGAGGGAGTGGTCACGGCAAACAGTTGTGATCCTGATGATTCCCCTCCTCACACTGTACCTGGACGATTTTGTTTATTTGCACCTTTGAGTATCTACACCTTCAGCATCATTTCCCCTCAGGATACTAACTGTCCCAGCTGTGTGAAAAATGACATGGTCATTAAATATTTTGTTTTCCATTTTTAAAGGTAATTTCTTGTGTTTGGTTTTATATATCTTAACTTGGCATCTTTCGTTCCATTCCTGCACTGTGTTCTTAAGAATCTGAGCAATTTCAAGGATAAATCACCAACTCCGGATTACAGAGCAGACACACGTGTACACATGCAAACACACAAACACACACACATGCACAGATCTGTTGCTTTGTCATGGCTCTTTGTCATGCATAACCAGTTTTCTATCTCATTTTGCCAGTTATGCAGTCTCTTTTACCACATGCTTATTAAAAACATTACGAGATGGAAAGGTTTTATTTGAGTCTTTCTATGAAATTACCCCTATCATTGATATGATCCCAAACTGAAGTAGAATGCAGAAATTGTCTGGGGGCCCAGGATTATGGGAGGGCCTGGGAGCTCTAAGAAAGTTGAGGGCTTGTGGTCAAGAATAGTGTGGATTTCAGGTATTGGTCCGGATGACATATTTTTCATTGATTTTTTTTTAGCCCAGTTACATATAAAGTCATGTGGTAAAAAAAAAGTATTTCAGAATAGGTAGCTTTTAAAAAGAAAATGTCTGCATGTTTCTCGAAGATATAGTATGAAAGGAGATCTCCAATAAGTTCCAAATATCTGCACATTCTGCTTACTTTTTTACAGCATCTATTAGATAATATTGAGCGAACTAAAGGCCTCATTTCTTGCCTTGTTCTAGTTGCAGTAAAGTGTTAGCTAATGGAAAAAATATATATGTTTATTTGACATTTCTGAAATCTGTTCCCACTGACCTAACTGTCATCCTTATGGTGAAATGGTACGAATGCAAGAGGAAGAATTTAGGAGAAACATGAAACCAGAATCAGTGATACAGTTCTACCTTTCTAAGTTTCAAAAAATTTCACACATTTTAATAATTAGTGAGCTTTTGGGTAGGCTAGAGCCTTTCTAAATATACTGTATTGGACTTGTCTCCAATTTCCTTAGGGATTTTATTTTTTTCAAATTCTTGAGTATAGAACAAAAGAGACATAAAGTTCTAAGAGATAAATTGTGCATCAGACAAAAGATTGTTGAACTATGAGCTAGGTCACCACTAATACAAAGGCATGTTTTATGAAGAACCCTGAATTTCTGTGGAAGGAGAAAAAAAATATAAGGTAAACAAGCCTATATGTTTTCATAAAGTTTATTTTGTCCTGTTCCTCTCTTTTCATCCTTATAAAGTATAAAACTAAGCTCCTTTCATATTATTTGGGCATTTCCTTTCAACTTCTTCCCCCCCCACCCCCCCATCACAGGAAATACTAAGAATAATAATATAAAGAGAGAGTGGGGGAGAGAATTGAAATTATTTGAAATCATTTCTACTCACTTATATTTAATCAAGTTATGCTGGATGCAATAACAAAAACTAATCTTGTGGCTTAATACAACAATTAATTTCTTGTTCACATATGGTCTATTGTAAGTCCAGGAAAATCTCCAAAATAACAAGCCTACTTGCAATAAAGGCATCCACCATCCTATAACTGCACCATCTGGAACATTTAGCCTCCTTGATCACAAATAAGGAAGATTATGTTAGAAGTCTTACCTTAACAGTTCAATATTATGGCCTGCAAGTGACACGGACCACTTCTACTAACAGCCCTTGGCAGAAATTGGCCACATGAACCAGATTAAATGCAAGGATAGATATGTTTACTCTTCCTAATTATCTAGAAAGGGAGGTAAAAGATGTATAGATGAGCACTCCCTCTCCCACACTGCCCACCTCTCTTTCTCTCAAATCCCCTGTTCCTGACCATAACCTAATTTCTTTTAGCCAGGACATCATGAAGGAGATCAGGAAAGGGGAAATGGAGATATTGTCGGGAGAAGGAGATGATTAGAGTGATCTCAAGCAGACTTCACTAGCTGAGAAGTGGTGCAGAGTTGACATCATCAAAAATACTAAAACCTCATTTTTGCTGACTTTTCATTTCACTTATTTGTTCACATGGGCCTCATACTTTGAACATATAAGGCAAACCTTTCAATATGTTTTATAGAACCACAAAATTAATAGCATTTGCATATGAGAAACATCTAGTATTTACATTTTAATATGTAATAAGTAATCCTCAATTGTTTCTTGAATAATTATTACTCTAATATAATCACTACTTACTTTTATTACTACTTTTACTATTAAAACTATTAATAGTAGTTAATATTTATTGATAACCTACTGAGCTAAGCAATTTATATTTGTATAATTTTCAAAACAAGCCTACGATATACTTATAATTATCTCCATTTTATGGTAAAGAAATTGAACAAAAAAATTATATAATTTGTTAAATAAAGAATCCATACTTGTCTGACTCCAAAATTTATGCTCTTAATCACTATGACTAATATAGAGAGTAAGAGAGAATTTATCCTCAGACCATCATATATAATCAGCTATCTTAATACCTAAAATCCTAGGGTAGCTCTGTCATTTGATGAAAATGTTCTTCACAAAGCTTAACATGTTGTGAGGATTCAGATGTTTAATACCACCAATATGCAACACTATCTTCTTAAGTAAGATGAAAATGAATCTTGAATATTAATTTAAATATGGATCTATCTTCTAAATTTCAAAGCAACCTACTGGAAAGATGTCATTTGCAAATACTTCATCATCATCATATATTGCCAAGGACACCAAGGCACTAATTCAGGTGTAAACTCCAACAATTCATAAAAGTGCAAGGAGACCAAACCCTATTCCTTTGTATCAAGTTGGTTGATGATAACTTGCACTTCTAATTAAACATGTATGTATATGTATATCAAAGTGTATACATATATTTTTTTCTCTCACTTTGAAAACATATCCTTTTAAATCATATCTTAGTCATAAAGTATATAACATAGTGCCTGTGACTTCCAGGACATGCTCATGTTCTGGAAATTAGGAAATATACTTAGCTTGTTCACTGTCGATCCCTAGAAGCTATTAAATCAATTTGTTGTTATTTAATATTAGGCTAGATTTTTAGTAAATTCATTATAATGTGCAAAGTAATTATAAACTCATTTATTATTAAGCTAGTCTTGATGGAATGCGTCACTGTTTAACCCTTCCACTGATGTTTCACTGAGCAATCTCCTAATTAGCCTCTCTAAGTTATTTGCTTTAAAAAAGTTTAATAATCTATAAATTATTATGAGATGTATCTATAAAAAACATTGAAGTTAAGAATATAGTATATACACAACTTTGTTTTCGAAGATATTTGAAATAATTTATAAAATTTATACACTGCAAAAGCATAGAAATAGATAACAAAAACAAGCAAAGAGTAAAAATAAGCTAAATAGAAAATGGAATTCTTGGTAACGTTACTCCAAAATGCCTACTAAAATTTCTTTAAGTGTAAGTCATTAATTTGTCTGTGAGCTCCTTCATAGCCAAAGTAAAAAATACCATCTTTTTTTTAAATCACTGAGTCTATAAGGACATTATATATAGTTGGTTAGGAAAAGCATGGTTGATATATACATAAAAGTGTTGAATCTTTGGAGGTTATGTACATATTAAACCATATTGTCAATTAGTATAATATTTTTATTATTTATATTTGGTAGGAAAGATTGCTTTTCAGGACATAGAAGAAAATTTTTTAGCATCTCATTATTTCAGGATAACATATTAATTTTCTAACAAAATCATAGTCAAGTATCACTCGTAATATATACCAGACTCATCTTAAATGATATTTAAATGGTTTTCAATATCCAAATCCAACTTCAAAATCAGTAAATATGTCATGATAAAGGCTATTCAAAATATGAGCGACAGTCTTTGAAGGTAATGTACAAGAATATTTTGAGTGATGTTATCTTAGGAAGAGTCATATAAGCTCTTAAAGTGAATATCTGAGGGAGATAAATGCTTGTTAAGGTAGTTTTCATTCTTTACATGCCCAAATAATTATATTAGATGATGATTATACAATATTTGGCAGTCCAGGTTAAGCAAGGCATTTACATAGCCTCATATTCAGCTTTAGGGATGCAAATAATCAGTCCTTGTCCTCAATGAATATATTCTTAGGTTTTTATATGCTTCTAGCATACATATCTTTTTTCTCCTTTAACTGAAACTGAAATTCTGCTAGCAAAGAAAGCATAATTGCTTTTTCATTTTACCCTTGGCCACTATAGAAAAGCTCCTGCTAGATGCCAAAAAAACACTTGTTGGATGAGTGAACTATCCTCTGATCCTCTGAAACATCCGCAAACTGCCTAGCTCTCCCATCACATGACACGCACAGATGTGGCTTCGAAACACATTCTCACATATCTTTTCTTGAAACTTCTATAATAAGGAGAGGTGAAATATATTAAATGTCTTTATAATCTCTTTTTTCTACACCTTGGGTAAATGTTAATCTGAAGTTTTGTAATCTGCATGACTGGTATAGATGACGGCATGCATAATGTACTGATATTATTTTCTCAGGCTATTAAGCTCTGCCCAACCTTTTAAGAATATTGAATTGGAAGATCATGTTCCCACCATTTCAGGAAATTGGTAGCGTCACAGCCTAACAACTTGAGAAAATAACATTATTTTAAAGGAGGCATAAAAAGAAGAAACGGCAACAAAGAAACTATCCTAAGCCTCAGACTGGAAATAGTAAATGACTGTTCGATGGACCTAAAATTTTGTCAGTTGAGAAAAGCAGTAAAAAGAATACCATTGTGATTTATATAACTAATTAATTCTCCCTTAAAGAACTCTGGTATTTAAATTGCCAACTGTAAATATTAACTCTTTAGTTCTAATAAATCAACGATTTCCCCAGAAGAGGAAAAAAATGAACTGCTTTGTTCACAGTGGAAATCTGCACTGGGAGACTTTTAAAAATGCTAAATGCAATGGAAGAGGTAGGGGTCTGTTTAAGGAGGCAGTTTAATCAATACCACGAATGTATTACACAACCAGTTTTTTAATAGAATGAAATAGAAAATGCTGAAAGGGTGGTCTTTAGTCTCAATGACCTTTCAAAGGGGGAAGTATGGGAATAAAAACTTTGCAACCTGATGGCTCTTCCAATTAAGATTGTGACTAGAAAGGAAATGGAAAAGCAGCCTCCAAATAATGCTGGTTTCCTAGCAACCAGTGGTTTAACTAGATTTTAAATGCAAACGATAAAACTCTACTATTGAGCCTGAAAGGGGTGTTAAATATCTTGGGATGGTGAAATTAACGGTGAAATTCTTCAAAGGAAATGCTCTTCTGAGGCAGTAGGCAATACTATCACTCTGTTTCAGAGTCTTGCCCTGCACTCAGGTGCGTGCAAAGGGCTCTGCATCAACACTGAGCTACACTGTGTTCAGGCCGCCCAAGATGCACTGATGGACCCTACCCATTCCCTGCCAGAAAACAGATTTGAAGAGTTGTGTGGCTCAAACCTGAAGTGCATCTACAAGGATCGTTTACTACTTTACATTCTGCAACCTCATTTATTAGGCTGAGTATATTCTTCATAAGTTTGCTTCTCATCCATTTTCAATTGCATTCAGTATTATCTCCTATTTTCTAAAACACACCCTCAAGAGAGTCAATCTAGGAAGATTCCATGAAATATCTTAAACTAACATGACCCACAAAAACAGCATATTTTCAAAGTAGGTCTTATTTCTACAAACTGTTGAATAGAATGTGTGAGCACAAATTTTAAATGAGTGAAAATGAACACCTTCAGAACCTCTCATTTAATTGGATAATATCCCCAATACCTTATGAACATATATGGAGGCTCTAAAAGGAGGATCTAGAATTAAGTCTCTTTCAGAAGAGGCCTCTGACTCTCCTTAAAGGAAAACTGGAAGAAAAAGTCATGGGAAAAGGCCCGAATCCATTCATAAAGGATCCTAGCCATTCGACACAGAAGACATTTCCCAGGAAAAGAAGCACATAATTCCAGTAAATCATTTTTTTCTTTCCCTCTAATTTATTTAGTCTTAGCTTTTTCATATAAAATATGTATTCAATGTGTCTCATGCGAAATCCAATTTATCTTTTTCAATTTCCAAATAAGTAATGAGTAGCAAAAACACATGTCTCAGGTCTGATCTGAACTTAACAGAAAAAAACACAGTTTTACATATTATAAATAAAAATTTTCAAAATGTTACTAGGCATGTTTGATTTTTAATAATTTTAAATAATTTCTAAAAATGATTTGCCTTGTGAGTATTCAAACTGTTAGGAAACATTAAAGATAACAAGAACAGATGAAAAGAGTGATATGAAGACATATCTGCTTAATGTAGTAATAAAGAAAGGAAAATGAGAAACCAGAAAACTTGAATTGTATAAATATAAGGTCACAACAACATAAATATTATAATCAAGGTATTTCCTGTGGCTTTTGAAAGCCAACAAAAATGCCAGGTATTGAGAATGAGCAAAAAGGTGATTTTGTGGAAGTTCTTTTACAAAGCAAAATTAAGTTAGTAAAGATCTTATAATAATAAGGTAGGTGGACGTGCTTCCATAGTGTAGCAGTTAGAAGTCTGCTTTACATGCAGAAGGTCCTGGGTTCGCGCCCCAGTGGAACCATGGCCATACCATCTTGAACAAGCTTGATCTCGTCTGATCTCGGAAGCTAAGCAGGGAGCTAAGCTAAGCAGGGTTGGACCTGGTTAGTACTTGGATGGGAGACCACACAGGAAGACCAGGTGTTGTAGGCATAAATAATAATAAATAAATAAATAAGAAGGTAGGAGAACTTTAAGAGAGAGTTTCTTCAAAAAAGTTTTTCAGCATTCTAATGGTAAAAATACTATTTTTCTTTGTATAGAAAAAAATGAAAACCATCAATAGAATTCTCCACATAATCACATCACATAGCTGTTTAAAATAAATCAAATATATTTTGGCTTATGTTTCAGAATTTTAGGAATCATTAACTTAATGTGCTTAAATACAAGTCTTAAAACAATTGGTTATTTCCTACACTCGCATTCAAGGCTGTATTCTGATGTTTTCTTTTGAGATTCATGAAGTAATGGATAACCCTATTTTTTATATAATATGAACATTGTTTAACATTGGTAAGTAATGTATTCTGAACTAATAAGTTATTCATGAAAGTTGAATAAGTTCATATGGATAGTCTGACTAAAATGAAGAAATTTTGCTTCTAAAAACTATTGGGAGAGCTACTCAATGTTTGTCCAGAGTATTTTTTAAATTTATACTCAGATCTGGTGCTCTTACTTTTTAATAAGTTGCCTTTGTAACATAGAGACCTCTTCCTTTACCCAGGAAAATTGGGAAAAAAAAGATAAATTGTGATCTTGATGTTCTACTCAGGCATTCTTAGAGGAGATTTGAAAATTTCCACATGTATCCAAGTTACTTAAAAAAAAAACCCTCACCATCCTTTATATCTACTCACCTAATTATTAAGTGCCAATCAAAACTGACAGTAAGACAACAGAACCACAGCATTATACAGAAGGATATACTTTTAAATGTCATTTTAAATTTATAAAATTGCATAGTTTTACAGTCCTCATAAAAAAAATGTCAAAAAGTGCCAACCATAATCTTATCTCTGAATAGTGAATACAACAAATTCACATTCTTAATGCATTCACCTTTTATTCTTACTAACAAGGATAAAAATCCTGGAGTCTAATTCCTGCCTTTTTATTTCTTGAAGTGAAGATGTTTATTTCATATCTATGAGAATTCTCTTAACCCTAGAAAACAACTGAAAATCATTAACTGAATTATGTTAATGTTGTTTAATCATAAGAAATAATTTATTCTCATAATAAATTACTTAAATAATATAGGAAATATTAAAGTGAAGATTAAAATCTAGTCCATTCCCAAGCCTAGGCTAATTTCTATCCTCATAGGTCATTTGAACAGCCTGATTAAAACATGGAGAAATTAATTAATAATTTTTGTCTGATCTTTTTAATATATTCTATGAATTGACATATAGATATTCATGGATATGTTTATATATAATTATTATTGTTAGATATAATATATAAAATAATTATAATTACATATTTATGTATATGACATGTCTGTGAATGCATCTGTAGAATAAATTCTTAATAGGAAATTTCTATGTCTAAGCATTTATGTATTTATAATTTAAATTAAATTAGTTAATATTAAATTATATCAATTAAGTGTGATATATTTCCATAGAGTCCAGGTATAATCCATTTTAAGAATTTAAAGTTAATTAAAGATAATCATTTTCTAAAAGGAAATCAAAATAAAACTTAAGCAGAGAAAATGCTTTGGGAAAAATAATCGATAGCCAACATTGGAATTGAATTTTGAAGAGCATAACCCAATAATAATAACAATCAGAAGTTTTTAAGATTTAAAATGAAATTAAAATTAGAACTTGAGTTATAGTAGGTTAAAAAAATCATTAATAATGGATGTGGTTATTTCTAGAATTTGCAGCAATGTAAAAATAACCGAAATTATATAATGCCAAATGAGATAATATAAGTCATCAATGCAGACAGTAAGTAATTACCAAACATTTGGATGATTTTATAGTTAAAGTCATTAAAACTGCACAATGCCCTGAAAATGTTAAGTAACTAAGAAACAAAGTGGATATATACCTCCTAATTCTTATCTATTTTTGTTGGTATAGAATAAAAACATTGTTTAATGAAATACTGTATTTTTTTTCCTTTGCTCTTTTACTGGGAGGGAGGGAGACTTAGCTGTTTAAGAATTTATACTCACTTAAATTATTCTTTTTATTTAGAGAGGAAATTTTAAAATAACTCTTTTCAACTGAAATAATTTAAGATGTAGAGTAAACAGTACTAGACTGGTTACTGTGTTGTAGTCAAAGTTTTTATAACCAGGGTCAACAGACTTAGTAGATCTCCAATTTCTAGCAAGTGTTTTGAAAAATGAAAAAATTTCCCCAAATTGGGAAACTTTGGACCTCAGATATGGTATGTACAGCAAGTGCAGTTTTATCCAACTCTTCTGAAAATGAAAATATATAATATATAATCTTCTAGAAGTTTTTTTCAACATTTTGTCTTTAAAATATTTTTTATATTCCTCAAACCCTTCTTAATTAACTTTGAAAATGTGTGTTCCATTTCAAAATGCCCTTCCAATAATCATTTTAAATTTAGCATATTTTATATGTATTTATTATCACAGGCCAATAATGAAGGAAGAACCATGTTTCTCTGTCTCTCTCTCTCTTACACACACACACACACACACACACACACACACACAAAGGAAGCTTATAACTTAATGGTTCTGTTTATCTTAGGAATCACAATCAGCATAAATTATCAACATTTGCCTGGTTCCAAATAAAGTTGTAGCAATAATACCTAAAACAGTATTCATATAAAAAGATGCTATCTCTTTAATAAAATATCTTTTCCAGGACTTTCATCATGAATGCTTGAATGATTTAGTAGTTTTGCTTTTTATTATGACATGTATCTGCACTGCTCTCAGAAGAATTCACTCATCACTTCACCAAGATTAAGTTTAATGTACACATTATGTAGACCATTGTATTAGAAACAATTCATTGATCAAAATTTGGGTTTGATTCTGTGCCTAATATTGTGCCACTTTTATAGTTTATACAGAGATATATGGTCTTTTATTTCTAAAAGCTTCCAAATTATCTGAGGATTAATGATCAACAACAACAAAAAATCAAACAGCAAAAACATGATGCATGAAAAATGAATAGAAAGGGAATAGAGTACTGCAGATTTTGAAGGAAGAAGGGTAGTTGTAATTTCATAGAAGAAATATATCTAGAACCATCCCTTGAAGATAAGTGGGATTCAGACTTGCAGAGGAAAAAGAAAAATCTATTTTAGGTATAGGTAATTATGTGAGCAAAGAAAGGAAAGTGAATTTATGTAAGGCACATTGTAAGAGATTGGTTTAAGAAGAGAATACATATCCATCTGGCTGGATAGTCTTGAAAAAAAAAACTGTAGAATATATTCATTGAGAACTGGTTAGAGTAGAGGTCACTCTATACCATAAGAACATGTTAGTTTTTAGAAACTTGTAATACAAATCTAAGGAAAGAGCATTTTATAGTACGGGAAGATAGAAAGTCTTTTATCTAGATGTTAATGTTTTATAAAAATTAATCTAGGTATGAGAAGTAGCATGGATTGTTAGATGGAAGAAAATATTAATATCTAAAATTTACTCAGCACTTATATATAATATAGTCACCGTGCTAGGTGACCAACAAAGATTGTCTCATCTTAAATATGCTTAAAGATTGATATTATAATAATCTCTTTTATAGGGGAGAAGATAAGGCTAAGGCAGGTTCAAAATTTTCCTCAAGATCCCCAAGCTAATCCATGAACGAGCCAGAACTTAAATGCAGGCAGTAAGTCTTTAAGCCAGAGTTCTGTAGGAAATTAATTAAAACTAGTCTTTTGCAATAAATTACTCTACTGTGTAGCTACAATAAAAATAAAAATGGAATGAAAGGATGTTAAAGACAATGTGAAGGAAGTCAGATGAGATCAAATAATGCTGTGAAATCACACGCATTTAAGAAATAATTTTTTTTGAGTAAAGAAGTATTGATATTATATGCATTTTCTTTGCAGAAACTTGTTTCCTTTTTTTCCTGAAGTATATGGTCATGCTAATAATGGTAGTTAGTTATCTTAGATTGGTTTGACAAAAAATTTAAGATGAAAACAAATTGCAGATATTGCAGAATAGACTCATTTTGTCAGATTGCTCTTTTGGTGATGGTTTGGTTTTGTCTGAATAATTTTCCCCAATATCTGTTCAATAGAAATGATACAAACCAGTTTTGCTGATAGATCTCATTTAAAAAAAAAAAAAGCATTGTCTTTACCTATGCTTCCTAAAGGCTTTTTTTCCCTTCTGATTATTTTTCTTCAATTTTTTTTAAGTAAACAAATATGTTTTTTCTTTTACAATTCAATGAGTCTTTCTTTTTTTCAATTATAGTTGACATACAATAATATCTTAGTTTCAATTGTACATCATAGAGATTAGAGATCTATATAACTCAGAATGTGGCCATCCCACTAAATCAGGTAACCACCTTCCTCCTTACATATTTTTTACAACATTGTTGACTATTTTCCTTATGCTACACTTTATATCTCTATGACTATTTTGTATTTATCTGTTTGTACTTCTTAATCCCTTTGTCTTTTTTCACCTTTCTCCAACTCCCCTTCCATCTAGCAGCCCTCAAAATATTCTCTGTACCTATGAGTTTATTTCCATTTTCATTGTTATTTATTTTGTTCTTTAGATTCCACACGTGCATGAAATCATGTGGTATTTGTCTTTCTCTATCTGACTTACTGCATTCAGCACAATACCCTCTAGGTCCATCAAGGCGATATCTTTTTCCATCCCATTCCTTTTAGTCTCCGTGTGTCTTTTTATTTGAAGTGAGTCTCTAGCAGGCAGCATACATAGGGGTCTTGTTTTCTTATCCATTCAGTCACTCTAACTTGGGGTTGGAGCACTTAATTCTTTTCCATTTCAGGTACTCGTTGATAGATATGTAGTTATTACCATTCTTTATTCATGTTTTTGATACATGTTTTTGCTTCTTAAATAAGGCCCTCCAACAATTCCTGTAAGACTTGGCTTGGTGTTGATGAATTCCTTTAGCTTATTTTTTTGTCTGGGAGCTCTATATTTGTCCTTCAACTCTAAATGATAGCTTTGCTGGATAAAATATTCTTGGCTGTAGATCATGGGTTTTCAACACTTTGAATATTTTGTGCCAAGCCTTTCTGTCCTGTAAAGATTTTTTGAGAAAATGCCTGCCAGTCTTATGGGAGCTCCCTTGTAGGTAACTAATTGCTTTTCTCCTGCTACTTTTAAGATTCTCTATTTGTATTTAACCTTTGGCATTTTAATTATGATGTGTCTTGGTGTGGGCCTCCTTGGGTTGATTTGGGAGTGGAAGGGAATCTCTGAGCTTCCTGGGGTTGTATGTCTATTTCCTTCACTAGGTTAAGAAAGTTTTCCATCATTATTTCTTCAAATATATATTCAACTTCTTGTTCTTCTTCAGATACCCTTATCACACAGATGTTAAACCTTAATTTTGTCCTTTAGGCTCTTTGAATTATTATTATATTCTTGGTTACCTTTTTCTTGCCATCCTGATTAGTGTCTTTGGCTTCTCCAACTTCTATATTTGTGTTTCAATCCTCTTCTTCCTCCATTCTGTTGATTCCCTTTAATATACTCTTCATCTCAGATAATATGTTCTTCATTTCAGATTGGTTCCCTTTTATAATTTCAACTTCCATTTTTATGTTGTTTATCTCTTTGTTGGAGTTCTCTACACTTCCCAAAAGTTCATTGAGCATCTTTATACCCAGTGTTTGGAACTCTGTTAGATTACTTGACTCTATTATATCTGGATCTCCCTTCTGTTCTCTCATGTGGTTTCTTTTTCTTTGTCTTCCCATTTTGGCTGTCTTTGTGTGTCTGTTTCTATATAATAACCAGAGCTCCTAAATCTCCCGGTCTTATTAGTGTGGATTTATGTAGTAAGTGTCTAGTGGCACAATCTTGAGAGGGGTTCAGCTGCAGGCCAATTTTAGCACCAGCCTGTGTCCTCTGAGGCCACCTGTTAAGATTCAGCAAGCAATTCACAAATGTTATACTTATAGTTGCCTCAAGAAGCCACAGAAACCAAGTTCAGCTGCCACCAGTGTGAGTCTTGGTGATGCTTAGCAAGTGGCCCAGGACTCATTGAGTACACAACTAGATGTGGCTTATATAGGGCTGTGAGTTGGGAGAGGCAGAGTTTCAGGGAATCCTCTGGGCAGAGCCATCTCTGTTATTCAGTTTGATGACATCTCAGCTATGATGACACTGCATCCATACACTGAGAGGGGGAAGGCCTCAACAGAGGAACAATGGATACTGCCAGCACTTCTGTACAGAGTGAGTCTCACCTCTGGCTCTCACTTCAGACAATTTAATGTCTTTCTGTAAGTCTCTGGTGCCCCCTGCGCAGCTAACCTGGTGCTGGTGCTCAGAGAGAGCAGGTCTGTCACTGCGAAAGTCAGCTCACTGACATGGCCCCTTTAAGAGGTGTCTACAGCTGCCGGCTCCAGCTGCCGTAGCCAATGTCCCACTCAGCTGCTCAGGACCAGGTAGCCTCATGTCTTCACCCGCTTTGACCCTCAATCATTGCAGGGTGATTTCTCATTTCTCTCCCTATAGGGCTTCTGTTCATCTAGACTCCCAGGTGACTCTGCTGTTTGTCTGTATTTCTATCTCAACTTTGATGTGGACACAAGAGAGATGAACGAAGCTTCTATCATCTATGCCATTTTGCCCAGTCTTCCTCTTCAGTTTCTTTTGAAGCACATGTAAATGTAGCATTGAAAAATCTACTCACAGTAAACTATTGTAAAATTTCATCTAAAACAGATTCTTATGGAAAAGCAAAAATAACAATGAGCTCATTGCCTAATTTTTCTCAGGTCTCACTTATCTTCTTTGGAGACACACTTATTGAATGAATAGCTTCACGCAAATAATATGTAATTAGAAACATAAATATCTAAACTAGAAGTAAATGTTTGAAAAACATTAAATCTGGCATAAAAATTTTCTGCCATGAAGTTTTTACTAAGGCATACAGAATGTGTTTGATAAATATTTATTATTGAATGAGCAATGTACCCTTAACTTGAATGCAAGTTCCATACCTATTTTTAAATTCAATTTACATAGGATTTATTATGGATGATCAGAAAAAGACAATTTGTTCCCACAACATTTAAATAAAAATGGAAATCACGATAATAATTCTCCTCAGCTTAAGACCCTGAAATGGCTCCATATTTCACAGTCATTAAGAACAAAGCCCTCACAATGATTCTGTGTGACCTGGTTCCCACTACCTCTCTGATCTCTGTTTGCTCTTCTTGCTCTCCCTCTCACTCAATCTACTCCAGTTCCTTTGGTTTCTTGGCTACTCCTTAAACAAATTCTGTGCCTTTGTATGTTAAGGCATTAATATTGGCTGGTTGTTCTTTCTATCCAGATCTTCTTCAAAATTTTAACATAGGTGATTCATTCTTCTTCAAGCACTTACTAGAAGACATTAATAAGGCCAACTCTGATGATTCTATTTAAACATGATCTTGTGTTTCAGAGCTGCAGTGTAAAGAGTTGACAAATTCTCTGGTTGGGCAATCTTTCACCAGGGATACATTAATAAATATAATTTTGTCAGGACATATTTTTACCAAGTGTTTGGAGCAATTACTAGTTAAATACTGCATTTTATTGGAATTCTAGTGAGTATTACTTTATAAAATGTCTATTAAACAGGATAAAGTAGACACGTTTAAATCATAAACATGCATATTACCTTTTATAAGAGTAGATACTTAAAAAGCATGTCTCGGAGACAGGGAAAATCAATTATCTTAATTTATATGTTCTTTAAAACTATGTCTGTCTCATCTTGAATAAAAGCCCTAACTAGCTTGACACTTACAAATTTTCAATAAATATTTATTGATGCAAAAATGCATTTCAAAAGTACTTTTTACCTAGCATCTATGTCAGTGTCAAGGATTCTGGACTTTAGCTGCTGAGATTTAGAAACTCTCTAGTGGTTCCATGTCCTCTTCTATCCAACAAGAAATTTTGGCTAAACAACTTCAATTCTCCCATTCAATCAATTTTCTCTTATTTTAACATTTCTGCTAGATTAGGGAATTTCTTAGATAAAAGAACACTCAGGGAAAGATTAATGAGTGTTTTTTTTTTTTCTTCAAATTGCCATGCTTCAATTATGGCTCTCCTTAATTTGTGGCTTATGGAGGTGTTCTCTTTAGGTGAAACTACAAACACCATGTTGAAAGAATCTCATCACTTCCTTCTTGTTTCAATATTGGACCCCCAAAGAAAACAGTTCTATACAGTAAACAGATAGTAATACTGGCTGAATTTCATCAATGACAAAAAGGTAAATTCTATTATTTTGGGGTTGTAGCCAGTGTCCAATATTGTGTATTAATAGGATGGCATTGTATCTAAAGATAACAACGTGAACTAAAGATGGAGAGACAGGCTTTAAATTGAATTTAGTTTTTGACTATTTAATAAAAAAATACTACAATGAGAGAAAGTTAAAGAAATAATATT
The DNA here is from genome assembly GCF_902729225.1 of Pteropus medius. NCBI lineage: Eukaryota > Metazoa > Chordata > Mammalia > Chiroptera > Pteropodidae > Pteropus > Pteropus medius. The sequence continues at coordinate 6,464,796 of NW_024355008.1, forward strand.
TAATTAAAAATATCTTTCTTTGACCATTTTTTCTATAGTCTCTTTGCTATTATCTTAAACTCACATATTTGATTCAAAGTTTTTCTCTCAATCTCATTTAGTTAGCCAAAGAAGTTAGCATGATGCAATTGAACTTTAGATTATTTTATTGATGAGATTTCTCCATACAGTCCAATCAGAGATATAATTTGTAAAAGGTCCTGTGAGGATCTGAATGTTTGTGCCACCCCCAAATTTGTATGTTGAAACCTAACTCCCAAGGTGATGGCATTAGGTGATGGGCCTTTGAAATGTGATTAGTTCCTGAGGGTAGAGCCCTCATGATTGGGACTAGTGCCTTTATAAAGGAAGCTTGACAGCTCTCCCTATCCACCCAATTCTTTGTGAGGATACAAGGGGAAATCTGCCAGAAGAGGGCCCTCACCTGACCATGCTGGCACTCTGATCTTAGACTTCCAGCCTCTGGAACTGTGAAATCCAAATTTGTTGTTTATAAACCACCCAGTCTGTGGTATTTTGTTATAGCAGTCTGAACAGACTAAGGTCCCCACAACTACCACCATTTCTTGAATGCCTATCAATATTCACAAGGACTTATGAAATTTTATTCTTAGAATATGGTAATTCTTGGCTGCATTTCTGATCTAAGAAATAGATTATAAGAGTTGGGAATTGCATTAATGAATCTTTCACATATTCACCTCCTTATCGTGAAGACAAAATAAACCATATTTCTGCTCCCTAAAGACTGGTGAATAAGTTAATTCAGTTAATATTTATTTCTTTTTTCTAGAAACTGTGCTAGACTCTAAAATAATGTTGTCTAGTAGAACTTTCCACAATGATGAACTGTTGTAAATCTTCACTATCCAAAATGATAGTCACTAACCACATGTGACTATTGAGCATTTGATGTGTGATCAGTATAACTGAGAAACTGAATTATTTATTTATTTTACTCTAATTAATTTAAATATAACTTTACATAGCTATGAATGACTGGTGGTTACTGTATTGAAGAGTTCAGATCTGGAGATAGATCTCTGAGCAGGACCAATAGGAGCTCCGCTAACGGAATGTTTGTAGTCTAATAGATAATTAAAATAGCGAAGAATGATAAGTAGAGCAAATATTTGGGGAGCCTCTTCTTTAACTGTTGTTAATTAAAATAAGGTAGAAATCATTGGCAGCAATAAGTATCCAAATCTTGGTGATAAGGCAGGGATCAATGCCTTCATTTAAATAATTCTAACAAATATAACTTGTGGTACAAATGTATGTGCCTGTAAGAAACATTAAAATGTATCAGAAAGTGCTTCCTATGAAAAATCTGTTCCTGACCACCTTGAAAAAACAGTCCACCAGATATGGCCACCACCTAATTTTGGCAATATGATTGGCATCACCAGGGAAAGGAAGTAAGTCAATTTTAGGTCAATATAAAGATGACATTTCTAGTGATTAAGTTATAAAAAATGGGGTGTCGAGTTTTTCACCACTACAATTGTTCAAGCAGAGATTAAACGATAAGTTTGAAGAATAGTTTAGATTGATTCATGTATCATGAAGAAACTTGGATTTGAAATGGAACAAATATATTCTTTTTACCCACCAAGGGCTTAGTTGCCTCATTTATAAAATGGTCGTAGTGACATTGTCTAAAGGAAGGGGACTAGATCTTTCAGTTTTAAAAACCATGACTATCTGACCTCCTCCGGTCAATGAATTCATCTCATGAATTAATATTATTAAAGTTATTTTACTTTTTCAACTAGTGTTAATGATATTAACTTTATACAACTGTTATAGATTAAATGAGGTACTAAAACTTCATAAAAAATGAAAACTAAAACTAAAAATTAAAACTAAGTAGAAAACATTTAGCTCCTCAGTATAATTTTTTTAAACTTTATAAACATGAACTCACTAAATAAATTAGTTTGCGAACTGATAAAAGTGATAGATATGTAAATTTAATTTCCAAATCCCTTCAATACCTTCCCTATTTGTAGTCTCCCGATGTTCATTGTGTTTATGGCTGTTTTGTATTGTTGTTCAGGAGAAGTTTTATTCCAGAGACAGAGTGAGAAAGAGCAAGAGAGAGTTAGCACAAACAAGCACGACAATTCAAAGACTAGTTAATTTTGAGTTAACTCAAAATGGATCAAAGACCTAAACATAAGATCTGAAACAATAAATTCCATAAAAGAAAATAGGTACTAAACTCATAGACCTTGGTTTGAGAAGATTTTATGAACTTGACCTCAAAGGCAGGGGAAGTAAAAGCAAAAATAAATGAATGAGACTATATCGAACTAAAAAGTTTCTGCACAGCAAAAGAAATCATCAACAAAACAAAGTGGCAACCAACTGAATAAAAAAAGATATTTGCAAACAACACCTCGAATCAGGGGCTAATATCTGTGATTCGGGATTTTATATAATATAAAATATATAAAGTACTCATACAACTCAACAAAAATAAAACAAACAATCCAATTAAAAAATGGGCAGAGGATCTGAACAGACACTTCTTCCAAGTTTGTTTGTCTTATAAAAATGGCCAACAGACATATGAAAAGATGCTCGACTTCATTAGCTATTAGGAAAATGCAAATCAAAACCACAATGAGATACCACCTCATATCTGTACGAATGGCTATCAACAAGACAAATAATAACAAATGTTGGAGAGATTGTGGGGAAAAAGGAACTGTTGGTGGGAATGTAGGTTCGTACAGCCACTATGGAAAACAGAATGGAGGTTCCTCAAAACTAAGAATAGAATTACCATATGACCCAGCAATTCTTCTTTTGAGTATCTACCCCTAAAATTTGAAAACATTTATTTATAAAGATATATATACCACAACATTCATTGCAGCATGATTCACAGTGGCCAAGACATGGAAACAACCAAAGTCTCCTTCCATAGATGATTTGATAAAGAAGATATGGTACATATATACTATGGACTATTACTCAGCCATAAGAAAAGATGAAATACTGCCATTTGTGACAACATGGAAGGATCTGGAGAATACCATGCTAAGCAAAATTAGTCAGACATAAAAAGTTGAGAACCATATGATTTCATTCACTATGTGGGATAGAAAACAGAAAGCAACAAATGAACAAGACAAGCAAACAAAAACTCATAGACAGACAACAGTTTAGTGGTTACTAGAGAAAAAGGTGGGGGGAGTTGGTAGATAACGGTAAACAAGATCAAATATATGGTGATGAAAGGAGATTTGACTTTGGGTGGTGAACACACAATGCAACATATAGATAATGTATTATTGAATTGTGTACTTGAAACCTATATAATTTTATTAACCAATGTCACTCCAATAAATTTAATTTAAAAAAAAAGAAAAGAAAGGAAAGGAGAGAAAAGGAAGAGGAATGAATTTTCTAATGCTGTAGTAATGAGGTGGCTTAGAGAAGATAAATACCAAATCTGCTTTTTAAAAGTTGGAGAAGAAATTATTATTTTTAATAATTATATTATATTTATTATTTATAACTTTTCATTTTTAATTACAGTTGACATACAATATTATATCAATTACAGGTATACAATATAGTGATTAGACATTTATATACTTATGAAGTGATCACTCTGATAAATCTAGTGTGACACCATACATAGTTATTACGATATTATTGACTACATTCTTTATGCTATACTTTACATCACCATGACTATTTTGTAACTACTAATTTGTACTTCTTAATTCTTTCCCCCACTTCACTCATCCCACTAACTCTCCTCCCATCTGGCAACCATCAAAATGTTCTCTACATCCATGAGTTTGTCTATTTTTCATTTGCTTATTTTGTTTCTTAGATTCCACATATAAGCAAAATCATATGGCATTTGTCTTTGTCTGAGAGGGAATTATTAAACCAAAGTAACTAATCATATTTTCAGGTGTTGTTTCATATGAAAATTTCCTTAAAAACTGAAAGCTTTCAATAGATTGAAAGCCAGATTTTGTGTGAAGATTAAAACATTGTACTTCTGTTACCTTTTATTTTATTTCTCAGTTATTTGCAGTGCACTGTATTTCAGAATGAAATGTCAGCTTTGTCAAGTGGAAAAGGTACCTGAGCTTATCCAGATGCATACTTGACTGCAATGTGCTTCATTTTGGGGCTAACTGATAAAGAAGTTTGCTTGATCGTGTAGGGATGAGCTAATTGGCTAGATCTTCAGGTAATGGAGAGAGAGGGAAGAAAAAGAGAGAGAGGGAGGAAAGGAGAGAGAGAGAAAGAGAGAGACAGACAGACAGAGAGAGAGACAGAGAGAGAGAGACAGAGAGAGACAGAGAGATAGAGAGAAAAGTTTTATGTTCAATGATCTAATTAGAAAAGCCAAGGCGTAGACTGAAAAGAAAAATTAAAACCTCGGTGGTAATAAATAAGAAATTATCTAACCAGAATGGTCTAAAAGGATATAGTTCAAGTGCATTTGAGCAAAACATTAAATGGAGACGGATAGTAAATTTGGTTTATTTGGATGACATTGGAACTTAGCAGCACACAGGGAAAAGGGGACAACAGATAAGGAGCTGATGAGCTATGTCTAACACTTGGGAAAATTTATTCGTTTTTCTTAAATCACACATAAATGTGAATACCTGTTTTCTTGCCCTTGCATTACTTTCTTTGAGAGAGAACCAGAAATGACTGCTTAACTGAATCAATCTGAATTTGGTAAATAGTATTGTTTCCTTCCACTAATAAAAGAAAAAGCAGTTCTGGGTGTTTCTCAAGAAAATGTTTACTTTATTTAAAATATTTTGGGATAGCTTGCAAACAAATTGAAATGATGTTGGTATATTTAAAGAGGTCTTTTGTTTGGTATTATCATTGTCCCATGAGGTAAACAGGGTAAATATCATTATCCACATTTCATTTTAAAGAGAATTAAGGCAAAACTATGATAAATAACTAATGTAATGGTAAATGTTCATGATTATTTATCAAGTCAGTGACAGAAATGTCACTCATACTTTAAAAAAAAAATTAAAGAAATAGAAAATTGTTTGTTACTATTCCATCTATACTTTCAAATGCTACTTAATAACATTCTCTAAGAAATGTATGTTCTTTGCCAAAGAGGTCAGATATCATTTGATACACATATTCATCAATTTTTAAGAAAGAAAGAAAGAAGCAGAGAAATTGAATTTACCCCTTCCAATGTTTCTGCTTTCTTTATATCTTTGTTTGGTTGTGTTTTTTTGTTTAATGATGTTTTCCTTTAGGTTGGTTTAGTATATGATACGTGTGTGCGCGTGCGCATTTTCTGTTTTCCTTTAATAAAGTCAAGTCCAATATTATACTTGTGTTATTCATAGTACTGACAAATAAAAATTCACATTTTCATCAGGATGTAGGAAACTTAATAGACCATGACCCCTAATAAAATAATAAAATAAGATGATGGGGTTTTAATAATTATATGTTCGCTTTTAGAGTGTCAGCAAAGGTTGTTTTCATGGTGAGGCATTACTAAATGTCTCCACTCATCATTCTATCTTAATTCTCTGTAAATTCATATTTGAAAAGCCTCAATTATTTAATGAAATCATTTGAAAATTATTTATTGAAATGAGTAGTTTTCCACAAAACACTCTGGTTTCCCCTTTCATACTGGCAATGGAAATCTGTTCTCCATCAAGGTTTAATGTACATCAATGAATAGCCCTGGAGACAATTCTTTGCCCTTTGGACAATTTTTCATAGCAGAGGGCAGTGCTGTTTGAATTTAAATGATGCTGCACTTGAGGCCCACAGTAATAAGCAAGCTCTACTAGACTTTCATTACATTTTTTATCATCTGAATATAATCATAAGCACTTGATGCTGCTCCCACAGCCTTGATATGAATTATAAATATCACATTTAAGTTTCTCTCTAAAGGATAAACAAGATTTCTGCTATGGATGAAGAAGTGACTATAGTTAAATAACACAATCTGTTTACCAAAACAGACTGCCATTGGAAGAAAGCAAAATGCCTTGAAAATAAAAATTGGCTTGACAACTTATTATTTTAAAAATATATATTGTCTACACTATGGAATGCACTTCAGAATACAGAATTAACCTATAAGCCCACTGTCAAAATAAAGCTTCCAACTGAATGCCCAATTACCCACTCAAAAGACCCCCACAAATTATTTGGGCAAAGGCCTCTGTAAACAAACCTGCTTGAAGGTCAGCAGAGAAAGTCTATGATTCAATACAAGGAAAGAAAATACAGAGAGAATTTAAAGCACGCTCCTTGTCACTTCCTCAACTCCAAACAAAAGAACCTTCTTAATCTACAATTTATCCACTATCTAGCCAATAAATTTATGTTTGTTTGTTTGTTTGCTTGCTTGCTTGCTTATTTTATTTATTTCAAATTTATTTTTCACTTACAGTTGACATATAATATTGTATTAGTTTCAGGTGTACAATATAGTTATCAGATCTTTATATACCTTGTGAAGTGAACTATAGAGTATTACGCTAAGTGGAAAAAAAGTCAGAGTTTGCTTTCCCAATAGACTTTAATTCCAACAGTGAACTTACATAAAGACAATGTCTACTATCAGCAGAATGTACTCTTTCTAAGCCCTAAGAAATTCCATCAGCACAATAAAATAAGTCAAGGATAAATAAATAACCCACTCTAAAGTAACCTGCTCTGGATTTAAGTGATTATTCAGGTCTTGATATCACTAATTCCTTTATACACATAGCCTATTGTTCTCAGTGCTAGCTGAATTTTTAGTGAAAAAAAAAGCTGGTGACACTTCTAATTTCAGTAATGAAAGCTCTGAGCAAGCCCCTGCTCACCTGATTTTATGTATGCATACATGCATAAAAGTGGCATTGTAAAAAATTGTATTTAAGTAAAAGTATTCAGCCTTTAAGAATTGTAATGAGGTGACCAGGTAAAGAAAAAGGTTAACAGCCTGTATACTATGCAACATATAATGCAAAATTTCTCTTTTTAAAGACACTATCCTAAATCATTTCTGCTCTGTTGAAGACTTCAATTCAGTGTAGAAAGAATACTCTTCAGATTCTCTCAAAGCTTCTGTTTTAACTGGATTAAACTTCGACCTGCCTGCTTTCATTTTATTTCACAGCCACTCAAACATGGAGGGAAATATGAGAATCGATTTTAAAAGAAGTGTACACCTCAGTGACAATAATAACCTACAGGCATTCCATTTCATTTTAAGCTAACCAAGATCACATTCAGGCCAGACGATCATGAGATCATGAGCAAATGGATAGCTGCTTAACATATATATTAGTGAATGATCAAAATATATATAAGAAAATTGGTAGGTATTATCTTTGCAAAATTTTGGTGAAATTATATGCATTAACCATATGCATTATATGGTTAAAATATTTATCTCAAGGGTTAAATTGTCTCTGTTCAAATCTTGACTTTCCCATTTGCTGGTGACACTGGGCATTTTATTTAACCTCTCTAAGTCTTAACTCCTCATTTCCAAAATGAGGATAACAATAGTGTCTATTTCAAATGGTAATTGAGGGTTGTGAGAGATAATTCCAGTTGACTAGTTATGACAGAAACCATAAGGCCCTCAAAGCTCTTTCCACAATGCCTGGCAAACAATGAGCATGTGTCATGTTAATTTTTATATAACTATTATATTGTGAACTAGTCAAAATTTAAATATTCTAACCAATTTCTTTTTTCCATTCTTCCAAATACCACCTCCACTGTGCTCAACCTTCTTAGTTGCTTTGTTTTAACTAATTAATTGATGTTAGGAGTAATCAAGTTTTAGTGAAATATATAGATATGTCATAGAACATTTTATGCTTTAATCTAACTTAGAGATTGCCATTTTTTTCCTGTAAATTAACAGATAGTAAATGTTTTAGGCTTTGAGAACAACTAATCAATTCTGCCATTATAGAGTAAAAGTAACCATAGATAATACAGAGGCTACAGAAACAAATAGATATGACTGTATTCCAATAAAACCTAATTTATGGAAACTGAAATTTAAATTGTATGTGATTTTTATGTGTTATAAAATATTATTCATTTTTTCACCCAACCATTTAGAAAAGTAAAACACACACACACACACAAACAGTCTTAGCTTGCTGAGTGTACACAAATAAGAAGTGAGTGGTATTTGGCCTTCAAGCTATAGAGTATCTAATTCTTCTATTATTTCTATTAACATTGTTTAACTGCTATATCTTCTATTTAAAGAAGAATTATATGTAAATTCTTTCAAAATTCTTGACTATTTAGTAACAAATTAATAAAAATGCCATTTTAATGGCCTAGTATCATATTATAATATTAACAGTCCTAATAATTATCAACGTTAAATATTCCGAATACAATTTGGCACTTTCCTTAATTTTATTTCTCCCGACATATAGGAAAAAAAAGTAAAGGATACTTTAGAAATTGGTACTGAGGTTGCTTACTCTGGGATAGACAATGTAACCCTGCCTACCTGATCAATTTAATAAAATGTCAGCTCTGAAGTTTTCAAATAACACATCTCTGGAAGAACTGAGGGAGGCTTGGTAATTGGAAAGATAAAAAGGTCTGTCCGGAAAAGGAATTCTGATCTTGATCGAGTTAGGGAAAAAGATTGAATGTGGATAACCTGATGGAATATTTCAACTTCAGTATCAAACACAGCCTGATTAATTAATTGTGTGACTTTATTTGAGAACTTGGATTATTCCCAGGTGGAAAAATTAACAAGGGAGAGAACACCCAATGATTAAAAGAATTCTACTACTCTATTCTTCAAGAAGTCTCTTGAGAATTCTATGCATATATTAAATACTGTCTGATATTTATGTTGCCTTGGAGCTCTTGGGGAATGAGGAACGGCAATGAAGATATCAGGAGGGGAAGAGAATGGAAGACAGATCAATGTAAACGGGGCCTATATAAATTTATATTTGGAAATTCCAGAGCCTAATAGTCATTAAAGATCATTCAAAAATCTAACTTAGTCTCTGCCGTGTTAACTCTGAAGAGGTGCACATTTAGAGTATAGATGAATTGCTTAGGATACCCATCGTTCCCTAAAATAGGTATTGGTAAACTACGGATAATAAACTATATCCTCTCCTCCTTGTTTTTGTAAATGAAGTTTTATTGGAAGACAACCATGTTTATCCATTTATGTATTAACTATGACTGTTTTTGTGCTTCGGTGGCAGAGTTGACTAGTTGTGACACACATCCTATGGCCTACGAAAGCTAAAATATTTACTATGTGATTCTTTATAGAAAAAGTTGGCAGACTCCTGTCCAAAAATCTTACTATTCCAAATTGTGGCATATAGACCAATAACATCTGCAACAAAAGCAAGATTTTTAGAAATTCAAACTCTCAAGCCCCACTTCATATTTACTGAATCAGAATCTATACTTTCACAAGATCTCCCAAAGACATAATGACACATCAATGCTGAGAAGCACTGCCCTAAAATAATTTATTTTTGTTGATAAACACGTGAAACATGGAAGTGTAGTAGGACACGATGTTATTTTCTGGCATCTATTTGAGAGGATTAGACTCTTACTGCTCTCCCATGTGCTTTTAAACCTTAGTATTCAGAAAAGTTATATTTCATAGCCCACAACCCAAATTTCTGATATGGAGATTATATCAAATGGTCAAAACAAAGGCTAAAATATTTATAGGAAGAGAATATTCTGATCACTCATAAATTAGAATCTACGAGTCTTGGAAGAAGGTCTTTAAATTACCAATAGACAATTAATGTACTACAACTAGCATGTGGCTCATATTCAGAGACTAATTTAAGCTGTTAAGCTACAATAAAAACATTTTTGAAAACTGTTTACAGTTTTGTAGTTTAATTAGTTTGAAAAGTTTTATTTTTATATTTCATTCCTTTAATTAGATGCAAAGACAAAACTTGCATCTCATCAAAGGTACATGTTAAAAAGGAAAATATATAAATTCATTTTTCCTGGCTGATGGGAGTGTAGCTCTATTTAATATACCTCATATTTAGTATTTTATTATTAAACTTAGTTCAGTATAAATGCACGTTTTCAATGTCATGAATACATGGCATGAATGTGACAAGCAATTTGCATTTATATAGCACTTTTCAAAGGCTTGGGATAGAAAAGCAAAGCATAAATGCTTGTGTAACTTTGCAATTAAGAATTCACTTCTAATTACTCCTACTTAAATGTTCAGTCTCTTTTTAATCACAACATTTTTACACCTGTGGTTAAGTGCTCTGACAGAGCCTTAGCCTTATCTCTAAAGCATGTAAATTACATGACTAGATTTTGTAACGAAGTCTACATTTGCTGAGGGAAAATTATCACAAACATGTAACATCGGTAAAAATATTAAAGACATAATTAAATTTAAAAGCCTTATTCTCTTGAATTATGTACTCGTTCCAATCCACACACACACACGCGCACGCACACACACACACACACACACACACCCCACACACACAAATGCACATCTACCTCTGGAGCATGCACAAGGTTCAGGCCCAGATATACTTCTGCTATATCATCAGGAAGTAAAGAGATGAGATCTAAAAACAGGCTCGTAAACCTCTGCTTGCCTGTAGTAAATCTTTAGCTACCGGAGCTAGAATTGCTAACATGTGTGAGATTCCTAGTTTTCTTGTATAACCAAGGGACCAGTAAATAACATGGTGTTAAAAAAAAAAAAAAATGATATCCTGCTACTGGGGGAAAGCACAATTCAGCTGCAACATATGGTTCTGAAGAACTACAGCCTTGTGCGTAAATAGAGCTGAGGAAAAAAATGCAATGCTGGGAAGGTGGTTGTAGCTAAAGAGAAAGCCCTGGTGACAGCCATCTACATAAATGACTGCAGTAAAACACAAAGCTCTATTTTCAAAAGCTGATTAGAAAGTAGATTTATTGAGAACCTATGGTGATCTGGGACCAGTGCAACGCAAACAGACAAGGCGTCCTTCCTGCACCTTGAAAGCCTGCCAGTAGGCAGCAGAATTGGGCAGACCCCAAAACACATTTCAAAAAACCAGTCAATCGTGAAAAATTAGAATAAGTCAAAAGTTCTTGGATTTTTAATAAAGTACGAACTATGTGAAAAAGAGCAAATATTGAGCCCTTTTAAGATACCAGCTATTGTGCTCATTTCCAATGGCTAAATTAATAAAAATAACAGCAACAATAATTATAATAACAATAATAATGACAATGATGATAAAGGAGTGGTGGGAAATCAGACAACACATTCTGCACTCAAGAAAGTCACAGAATAGAGGGCAGGGGAGAAATAACTAAGCAGTGAGATGTGTGTTTTTATAAACTTGTGTGCAGTGCTCTAAATGCAGAGAATAGGGAATAATCAATTCTGCTAGTCTTTCTCAAAGATCCAGAGGAACAAAAATATTTCAATAGAAAAGTAAAATACCAGTAGGATTTTGCCAACCACGATATTGGTGGAGAAATAATGAATATCGGGTAGTAGAAACATTTATTATGAATATTCATACAAATTTTTGGTGACCCTTGACTTCATACATAAGCATTGCAACAACAGCATGTTAATTAGCAGTGCAGGCTCAAAAGTCAAATTGTCTCTATTCATTTATAACCGTGTGACTTTGAACAAGTTATTGAACCTGCCTGACTCTCAGTTTTCTCATTCCTGTAATGGAGAAAGAATAGAATGTACCTCTGATGATTGTTGTCAGGAACTAATTATACTGTTAAACATTTAGACCTTTGACATATGACTAATGTTTAATAAATGTTAGCTCTTGGGGGTTTTTTTTGGGGGGGAGCGGGTGTTTGTTTTATTTTTTACCTGTCTCTTTTTAAGTAAAGCTATAGCCATTTTCAGTATATGGTGAATAAAGCAGAAAAATGAGCCCTCCATGCTTTAGAAAGCCAGTCTGTTGCTAGCTTCTGAAAGTAAAGGTGATGATTCTGCCATTTAAGAAACAAAACACAATACCTTCCACCATCTTTAAGCCTACTTCTTGTCCTACTCACATTTCCCATTACACATATCTAGTATTTACAACAATCCTATAAGGAAGGTAATATTATTATTCCCACCTTACAAATGAGGAAACTGAGGCTTAGAGATAAAATAATTCTGCAAATTTAAGACCCAGAATTGGTTTCCAGATATTATTAAAATCCATGTGTTTTCAAGAGAAACAAAAAAATAAAAATAAACAAATGAGACTACACCAAACTAAAAAAATGTATGTACGGCAAAGGAAACCATCAATAAAACAAAGACAACCAACTGATTGGGAGAAGATATTCACTAACGATACATCTAATAAAGGGTTAATATCCAAAATATATAAAGAACTCATACAACTCAATGCCAAAAAAACCCAAACAATCCAATTAAAAAATGGACAGAAGACCTGAACAGATACTACTCCAAAAAAAGAAATACAGATGACTAATAGACATATGAAAAGATGCTCAAGGTCGCTAATCATCAGAGAAAGCAAATTAAAACCACGATGAGTTATCACCTCATACCTGTCAGAATGGCTGTCATCAATGAATCAAAAAGCAAGTGTTGGCGAGGTTGCGGATAGAAGGGAATCCTCATACGTTGTTGGTGGAATTGCAGATTGGTACAGCCGTTATGGAAAACAGTCTAGAGGTTTCTCAAAAAATTAAAAATGGATCTTCCTTTTGACTCAGCAATTGTACTTCTGGGTATTTATCCAAAGAAAAGAAAAACAATAATTTATAAAGATCTATGCACCTCAATATTCATGGCAGCACAATTTACAATAGCCAAGATATGAAAGCAAACTAAATGCCCATCAACAAATGATTGGATAAAGAAATTATGGTTCATATGTACAATGAAATATTATTCAGCCATTAAAAAAAAGAAATCCTACTATTTGCAACGACCTGGATGGATCTAGAGGTTATTATGCTGAGTGAAATAAGTCAGACAGAGAAAGATAAATACCATATGATTTCACTTATATTTGGAACCTAAGGAACAAAAAGAACAAACTAATCAAAAACAGATTCATAAATATAATGGATAATTTGATGACAGATGGAGGGAAGGGGAGGTTGAGGATCCTGGAGAACGGGGTGAAGACTTAAAGAAGTTCAAATTAATAGTTGCTAAATGGTCATGGAGATGAGGAGCATGGCAGAGGAAATGCAGTTAGCACTACATTAATATATTGGCTAGGTGGAAAACCATTGGCGAGAAGGCGCAATTAGGGGATCATTTTATAAATTATATAAATGTCCAACCAATGTACTGTATACTTGAAACTAATTAAAATAAATAAATAAATTTATTTTTTTTTAAAAAAAAACATTACAAATTAAAAAAAAAAAAATCCAGGTGTTTTAATTGGAGAAACCAACCATTAATCACTTTACTAAAAGATCCTAAGATAGAGTTTGGTTCAAAATAATCACCCCTCAGGAACTGAACCATAAGAGGAGCCCAGATTTCATTTCCAGTGGGGTGAGTGGTCTCGAAATTCTGAAAGATTCCCCTAACTAAAATCCTAAAATGGTGGATCGAAAAACATATTTTTAACCACATTGGTGAGAGATCTAGAATCATATGAAAGTAGAAATATTAGCAGATAAATAATCCACAAAACAAGTTTTCAAAAAGGAAATTTTTTTGACTCTTAGAGACTCTGAGCTAACATTCTGATGAGCAGACAGAATGTAAAGCCTAAAGTTTACCAAATATGGGTAGCCTAATACACAACTTTCACAGACATACAATGCCCTTAAGGAAATCAGAAAAAAAGGTGAGAGGAGCCCACTCCACTTGCCATGGTTATGAGATCACTCTTGAACCTACGGCACAAAGAGCCAAAATGAATGGGATATTAAATGATAGTGAGTTAAAAGCCATTTTGCTAGTTTATTCTATGCTGCCAACCAATGAAGTTATAGATCCATGCAATGGTATTCTCTTTTGTCTGCTTCCAAAATCCTATTATATGAAATTCAGATTGCAACTGTATGGAAAGTCACTTGGCCCTCCAAGTCACTTGTTGGCTAAACTATACTAATTTCTGACAATAACAACTACAACAACAACAGAAAGAACGATCAGTCTCCAGACTCATTCATCTTTCCTCTGGTCTAGATCTGGAACTGCTTGCTTGAATCCAGTAATTTTGTTTCAGAACTGATGTTTGTTATTAATTTAAAGAATTTCTGGGAGTTAAAATTAATTCTGGATCAAATTTGAGCTTTAAATATTTTTGAGTCAATATCACCTCATTCTAACTGCAATGCTATCTCTCTATCTCATTTTTGTTAATTATATTTTACTTGAGTTTAAGAAAGTTCCATTCTTCACATTCTGTGTTTAGAATCCCAATATACCAAGTATGTTGACTGAAGAGCATTGAAGAAATCGGTCAGGAGGAGAGTATAAGGAAAAATTTGGGGGTAGACAGGGATCTTTCCGCTAGAAGATAGGAGATCTGGAAGGATATCCATAGAGAGTGACCAAGTATGTGAAAGGAGATGGAGAAGGCGGAGAAAAATAAGTGAAAAAAAGCAGTACATTTTTCTTACAGACTAACAAGGCAAATGTGACTCATACCAAGAATTTTAAAGGTACAAGCTTTCATAACAGTAGTGTTCTGTTCCTTTATGTACTTCTGCTCTCAAATTGACTGGTTATGGTAGAATAGATTATTAAAAGCTTTGAAAGCTAACAAAAAGTAGATATAAGAAGTTAGACAAAAAAGAGTCTTTGTAGCTTTTCAAATAAAGGAGTTGCATGAAAAATGTGTAACTAAAGATATTTTAGAGGAACAGAAATCTGTTAGATGGACTGGAATTCAGAATGAAAGTCAAAGTTGTAATCCAGATCACATATGGATTCTTAAATCTTTCCTATATCAGACTACTGGTTCCTAGGAGTAGAGATTTTATGTTCAGTTCAGTTTACCCAACATTGATATTATACCTACTGTGTGCTTGGGTATTTTACTGGTAGTTTAAAACAAAGAGTCACCACTGAAATTTGCTTTAGAAATGTAAAAACAAAATCAATAGCCATATGTATAGTTTTTTTATGTTTAATATTTCAGCCAAATAACTCTGGAGAAATTGGACATGTGTCATGACTTCCTTTCACCTGAAATTGCTCAGATTATACTAGAAGTACAACTTGGGAGAGAGTCAGATAATGCACCTGCAAAATTTCCACATGTCTAATAATTTCAGATTTTGAACTCAGAAAGATATGCATTCGATTCCTGGGTCTGTAATATTCTAGCTGCAGGATCTTCCATTTCTCTGGTAAAATGGGATAGTAAGCCATTTCACAAAAGGTTTTCTGAGTACGATAAATTAGAAACTTTTGTAAAACTGAAAGCATAAATTGGAATTTCCAGATCTAATCATTTTCCTTACAATTTCACAAATCAACAGCTGACGTAGCCACTACTTTATTTTGACTGAGCCATAGCTTCTCTACATGTGTGGAGAATGTCCTTGCTGTTTTGGAATACTGCATAGCCCTTTGCTATTTTACAAATCACTTCAGTTCACCTAGAGGATAAAAATTATTTAAACAAACAAAATAATAATAATACAAAACCACATCTCCAGGAACTAGGAGGCCCAAGTAATTCTCCACATAATGCAGAGAGAAATCATTAGCACTCGATACAAAATAACATTCCAAGGAAGCAATGCATAAGTTCTTTTGTTTAATTCTGTTTCTCGAAAGTGAGTAAGATGAGACTTGCATTTCAAGAAATCCCCATGAAGTTCTTAAGTATCTTTCTGCATTTTTATTAGCTTTTTGAAATAGCGAATGTCATATTTTTCTTTTTCTTTCTTTTTACCACGCACGATGGATCATTGGCTACAAAATTGAGCAGACCTGATTTAAATTATTTCTGGCCAATTATTGTCTTACCTTTAAAGAATTATCTCACTTCTCTGAGTCTCATTTTTTACATATAAATTAAAAATAATACTGTATAGCATAATTGTAAGAATTAAATGAGGTAAAATATAAACATTTCTTTGGATGGTATCTCACATAAAGTGAGATAAATATTATCAATAAATATTAGTGATGATTCTTAGAAATCATTATCAGGCAGGGGAAATATATAGTAATAATGTGTTAACACAAGATTTGAGCTCCCTGCATTTTCTTAAGGAGTTATATTAATAAAACTGTGAGAATCTTGAGGTTCACATCTATTCAAGAATCGGTCCCACTGCAGAACTCTGAACATGGATATTTGGACCTAAAATTGAAAAGCGAGAGACATTAGGATAAAGACATGAGAAAATGCTGATCAAGACAGTTCAAAAAGATGTGTAGGCATAATCTTTAGTGGCAAAACACTGATTCGTTTCATATACTCTTAAAATATATTGTTTCAAGAAGACCATGAGTGGTGTGATATCTTCTCCATAACACAGATATTCATAATCGCACTGTTCAACTTACTGCACGACCAGCCATCCTCAGGAAGATGATAAGCCTGAAACACATTCAGTGTTTGTTTCTTATTCTTTCTACCCCAAACATCAAAAAAGCAAAATCTAAAAGCTGATATAAAGTTTTAAAAAACCTTTAAAAGTTGAGAAGTTAAAGATTTTTTTCTTAGTAAAAAAAAAAACTAAAGATAGCTTTAGGGGACAAGAGGGAGAAGGAATGTCACAAAATAGAAACTATAACCTGAGGGATTTGTCTGAAATCAGATCTAGGCTGTACATTTTGTGTTTTCTGTTTAACTGGATGATCTTGGACAAATTACCCAACCTCTCTGAGCTTCAGTTCTTTCGCTGTGAGAAGCAAAATGAGATAAGCGTGAAAGGGCTCCTAACATTTCTACTTTACGTGCAATGGACACATTTATCCAGTTGCTACAGACATTTATAAATTGGCTTTTGCCTTATCTAGGCTTTCTTCCCCTTCTTCTATTTTTAAAACCCTTTCTCAGTAGTAGCCCTAATATCTGGTCTTACTTGACTTTGTACCTTGGCATCTGGAAAAAGATTATAGAAGATGCTTGTCTGGGCAAGAGTGTCCCTGCCCAAAGTGTACTAAAATTCTCTGTTATAAAAGAAGGGGGAATTAAAGATACAACTAAAGAGGACCATTTTGGGTGCCTAAATGACCCTCTTTCCTCTTCAGACTCAGATCTCCTTCATAGAAGTCCCAGGAACTTCTAGAATCAAATCACATCCCAGACAACCATCAACCTGTAAGATATTGATCAAGTCACTTCACTCTCTTGACTTTAGTTTGCCCTTTTGTAAAATGAAGAGTTCTTATTCACTCCAAAAGTCTGTAATGATACTCAGGTTTAAAATAACAGTAAGAATTAAATTATTCTCATCTTTCAAGTTGATGGTTTTATATCTGGAGTGAATGGAACTATTCTGAAGAGAATCGACATCTCTGACTTTGGGTGCTCTGCAAAAGCATTTTATGGATCAGCGACACCAAAACTTTTCTCAATCCAACATACTAAATAATGAAACACCATAGTGTTGACAACATATGAGATGGGACAATTAGATATCAGATGTAGAAAGGGTTATGTGTGGGATGAGCATTCCCCAGGTAATTCCGATATATCCTTATGCCATGTTGAGAATTGCTATTATAGATTAAATTCACCTACTAAAATGTATAGGCTAGGAAAAGTGTCAAAAAGAAGGAAATTCCAAGTGGTCAGTACAGATGCTGACTAGCAGAACTGGAGATAAACCTACTCCATGCAGTTTAAGTGTGCCTTCTCAAATGAAGTGATTATATAGCTTCTGGTACAGCAGAAAATAAAAATATCCAAAGAAAGGAGAATGTCAATGAAAAAGTCTTTGATTGTTAAACTTTGACAGTTTTTAAAATTAATCACAAAGTTAATAATGCTTGATTTAACAAATCAAATAATACAGGAATGTGTAAAGAAAAACTTAGTAACCTTCCCTTATACTTCTCTTTAGTCTACCCCACTAAAGAAAGTATTTATAGTGTGGGGTGTACATATCCACATCATTTTCTATGTTTTTACAAATATATAGATTTGGTTTTGACAAAATAGGGTAATATCCCAATATATTTACTTCAGCTTTTTTTGGGATTGCAAATATCATGGCTTTCTTTTCAAATTAATATATAGTTAGATATTGAGACATAGACCTAGAGATATAGGGTAGAGCAAGATGAGAAAACCAGAGAAAAAGAGATTATGGAATATGTTACTTGGTAAATCATTCACTACTTATTAATATTCAAGATTTTCAGCTCTTTTTGATTAAAAAATCTTGTGAAGAAATATATTTACATATCTTTATTTTATTTTTATAGGTTAGAGAGCCAAAAGTGGTATTGCTGGGTTTGAAGGTATGATACTTTAAATTTTAATATAAATTATGCCTGAATTCTTTTTTAAAAAAATTATGCTGATTTGCAGTCTCACCAGTAACACAAGAGAGTTACAGTTTTCCTACAACCCCAAACAATGGATATAATAGCTTTTGTAATCGTTACCTACTTTAAAAGTGGAAATGTCGACAGCATTGTTTTTTACTTATGAGCTTTACTTAATCACTTGCAATTAATTTTCTCTGAATTACCTGTTTGTGCCCTTTTTTAATATTAAGTAGTTTATTATTTCATTTTTAATTTGTGTAAAAAATTATTTATCGACCATATTTCCTATTTGTTTAAATTAATTACAAATATTTGTTTTGAGAACTAATTTTTTAAAACATTAACAATAAAGCTTGCCCTATATCTACTTATAATTTATAGTCTGACATTTCCCTTAATTATATTGAAGATCATATGCAAATAAGCAATCATGTAAGCTTGACTATTTACCATCTTACCATCTACATATGAGGACCTTATGTGCTTGCACAACTTTATAAAATAGTTTGAAAAAAATTCAATTTATTTCTTAACATGCAATTGTAACATATTGAAAATAGTTTCAGATTACTGACATCACATTCAAAAAAAATTAATGAATGGTTTATCTCCAGGTAGTTTATTTTCCATACCTATTGAATCAAAATGTTCAAAAAAGGGTACTTTTCTTTTCCGTTATTATTCTATTTTAGTGCTCTATTTTAATTCAGTTTTCACACCTCCCTCCCCCATTCTTCCTTCCTGCCTTTCCTCACTCACTTACTTACTTCTTTCCTTTCTTCTTTTGACAGAGCTATTCTATTTTAATGAGCTTTATTAAATTTCAGTTTTATTCTTTCTTTTCTTCATTGTTTCTTTCTTTTATTTTATAAATCAGATAATAAACATCCCTCAAAATAGAAAAGTAGCTAAAAATATGAATTCTTCTATCCTCTTAGAAAAAAGGTATTCAAAAGATAGATAAATGACAAAGAATTTAAAGTATCTTAAACACATTTCAGACACATAGATCAACTTGATGGTACATCATTTAATTGTTTTCAAAATATACAAGTTAAAGCAGCAGGTATTATTTCTGAGGGGAAAAAAAGATTAATGAGAGTAACAGCAATGATGAATTACATGTGCCTGTGATAAAGTCTGTTTGCAAAGAGGTCTAGATCCTATCAATCTAATGAAGAAACATTAAAAAAGAATTCAAGGACCTGCTTTAAAAACATGAATTTTTCAAAGTTATATTCCACAGAATTTATTTTATTTTAGATTCTTACATTTTTAGCTTACCAGAAATTAAATTATGAAATATTGGCTACCCCTCCCCTTGACACATTTTGATGACCTTGATAGAGGAATGATATTTATTATCATATTATTCAAAAAAGGAGAGATTTTTCAGAGGGAGACTTTCATAACATTCTTTGGTATTTATCATTATAACAGAATGACCCTAAAAATGCCATTACCACGGAACAACATACTTAATATGGTAGACAAGAAATTGAATGATAGTGATGATACTATAGAAGAGAGGCATGAGAACAACACAGATTAACTAAATATTAAACCAAGTGGAATTCAGAGCCTGCTATGTGCTGCTAGACACAGGAACCTGGCTAACCAGCCTCTTGGCCAGACCACAAGGAACCTACAGAACAAAGGAAAATTCCTGTTGAGGTTGCTAACTACTATTTACCTATACCCCTAACGCTTACCCTTATCATAAAAGGAAAACAGGAGAACGAAGACTTTAAGCTGTACCTTGTACAAGTTAAAAATAAACCCAACCATTCAGTCCATTCTTTACTCCTGAAAATCAGTAATTGTTCATAGAAACTAAAAAACGTATTAACTCAACTTTTTGGACACTTGGGGTCTCATTCTTAGACTCTGAGAGGAGACCACACTCTGTCTGTGAAGCATCATTCCTTCTCTAATAAACTTTCCTTTGTCTTTAATTCTGGCTCGCTTTTAAATTCTTTCCTGCACGAAGCCAAGGACCCCCTCTCAGTGTAAGGTAAGGATTGAGTCCCCACTCACAGCAGGGATTCACCCAGTCTTGCATCAATAGCAGGAGACCAGACTTTGGACAATGCAATATACAAATGATATTTTACAGAATCGTACACTTGAAACTTATATAATCTTATCAATGAATGTTACCTCAATAAATTTAATCAAATAAAAATTGAATGATATCTTCATTAAGGGCAGGACATGAATTTAGGAAAACGGTGATCTTCTATTAGCCATCGTAGGAAGGACAACCAAACTATCAAATGACATCTCTATTGAGATGGTAAATTGGGCAATTCTGTATTGCCATATTTGCCATCCAACACATTTAAAAGAACTTAGTAACACCTGTAAAATTTTGCAGACATTTAAACAAGTGTTGTGATCCTCTTAACTACAATAATGCTTATCATTATTGCTGACAATGATTGAGCATTTACTACGTGCCTGGCATATAACAAATATATGAGATTTTTCAAACTTTTTCCCTTGCAACACCACTGAAAATAATTCTGACAGTTCATTTTATGTAGAGGAAGGGTCTAGTAAAATTGACGGACCTCCACATTCCAACACAACTCAGGCTCATAGGAGGATGGTAACTACATCTTTAGACTGGTCTAATGATGGAAAGCTGTAATTCCTGATTAATTATGCTCCAGAAATTTGTGATGACTGGTACCATGCAGAGCTAATGGGTCTTCTGTATTTTGATGAAGAGTAATCCTCAGGAGTCTTCCTCGGTGCTCTGAACTTTGCATCAAGAAATAGAGAATGAAAAAAAAAAGAGAGAGAAGGATAGAGAAGATAAAAGAGATCCATTTTAATTTTCTTGAAGTTGCAACTGCAGTATCAATACAAGTGTATCCCAAGCAATGGATACAGACAAGTCTAAAATATTCAGTGCTGGCTGGTGAAACCCACTGAAAGATTGGGACATAGTTCCAAGGATTCTCTGACCAATGATAAACAGCTAATTGCATTGTTAAGGAGGGTAGGCAAGGTGATGATAACTTTCTTGAAAAATCTGGAGGAAAAATTAAAAAATTAATTGAGATTCAGAGATATTTACTAATAAAGAGTTAGAGGATTGTATTGTATGTATAACATCCAATAGATGGATGGGTAGATGATAGAGAGATAGATAGAGAAATGATAGATGGATAGATGATAGATAGATGATAGATTAGATAGATAGATAGATAGATAGATAGATAGATAGATAGATAGATAGATGATAGCCAGAGAGATAAATAGAAAGGACGCATGAGTAATTTAAAACCTATATTCCCTTCTACTCTGACCCCCAATAGTAAGTGACAATACTGTATATTTCTTAAATTTAGCCCAATTCACTATGTATGAGGCTGATAAGTTGCAACTTTTTACCATCATGAAGACAAATGACAGAGCTCTATCATAGGTTTTTTTGAAAAGAATATAACCTAAGAGGCAATGCCATAGACATGGAATTATTATACCGTTCTCTGCAAGTTTTTAGTCAGCTCTTTCTATAATTCTAACATGTATTTGGATTTATCACAGTGCAAGTGCCCATTTTCATACTCAAACCTGGTTCTTTCTATTCCATTCCATATTGGCTTTATCTTATCTTGAAAGAGAATTATGATTCTGATGAAATATTATTACTTACAGAATTGCAACTTATAGAAATAACACCCATAGCTTCTTATGCAAAATCTTCCCCACATTTGTGACAAGCTCATTGACAATAGTCATTTAGCCATAGCTAGGTACTTGCAATCAATTTTAGTCTTCAATCATGTTTGATATAATTTCTAGCGTTATATGATTCTTTATAATTAACGTTTCCTGTGCCAACAATTTAATATTCCCATCTCTGTCTAATTCATTTAAGTGTCTGAGGGGAAAATTTCTGTTAGTAAAGATTTTCCAGAGCAGCTGATTCAAAAATTGCTTAGTGTGGATATGCCTAAGAAAAAAAATGTAGCGCTATCCTAGACAGTTAATCTAACTAGGAATCTCTGCAAAACTTAAATATTAATCTTGCCCAACGCCATTTGGAGAAAGAAAAAAGCTAAACAAGTACTGACTAAAAAAAATGTCTTCTTATTCATCCATTACTTCTACTCGGATGCTTCTTAATATTCTGTCTCATGGAGCATGCAGAAAAGAATATTAGGAAATAAAAATCCATGACAGTCACTGACATGCAACTTGTTAACCCATGTGAGCTTGCAGTAGAATTGTTCTAAGGCAGTAATTGTTCATTTTCTGGAATCAAGGTGTCTGGTGATTTTGAGAGATTTCCCATTTTTAGGTATATTCTGCTCCTTGCTTATAGTGGTGCTAGTCAATAATTGCATTTCCTTAGACTGAGGTTTGTCAGTGGAAGAAGCTGATAAGACCTCACTTCTCCTTTACTTTTTGCTGTGGAATGGTGCTCTAACTTCAACTTGCCATGCAGTAATGCATGCATCAGTTAACAAGGACGCAAGTTTTAAAATATGCATTTTAGCTTTAATCCATCAATTTCACTGGAAATATGATTCAGTTTGCATTCTCTCCTGAAAACGATTTTTAAAATGATTTACCTTTCAAACATCTCTACATCTGACATCATGCAAAATATGGACAAATTTACAGATGTACAAAATGTAACATAGAAAGCTATTAACAATCTTGTTGAAAAGGAACAGAGACGAGAGAGATTTATCAAAACTGAAAGTTGATGAAAGAAGCCAAGGATCACCAACTCTCCAAATTATGTTACTAGCCTTTACTCATAAGTAGGTAAAGGGAACGTATAAAGGTGAAGATTAAAAACATTTGGATATTGTTATTAGGTCACTAACAAAAAACAAAGTTGTTAAAGTACATCTTGATTATTTTATCAAAATTATGTCTAATTTTCAAATTCTAACTAAATTAATGACACATTTGGAGAAATATGTCTGCAACATTTTAATAATACTGTCCCTAGGTATCAAACTTCAAGACTAACTGTTTCTAGATATCACACTTCAAGACACTAACATGAAACTTAGAACCAGTTTAGTCAAATACTCATCAGCCAGCCATTCATCACTGGACCATGTGAAAGGAAAAGATTTCCTTAACTGCGTCAAAGAGGAGTTCACAGTTTAAGCACAGGGAGCAACTAAAATCTATGACTGATAGGCCAGGGCATCCAAATGACCAATGTACCTATAATTCAATATTCTAAAACTCATAAAAAATGACATAACAAACAATTTGTCATCTTAAGAATATTTATGAGGCTGTTAGATTCTGGAGGAATTGTAGAAAGTTACAGCACAGTCTCAGGAAATGTCTTTCTCTATTTTCACACTAAGCTTTGGAAGCCAGATGGACACTGCTGAGATGGGATAACACTAAAATGGACAGTTTATATACAGCCTTCAAGAGAAGTCCAGCAATAGGAAAATTCTCAGTTAATAGAGAAGCACCATTCTAAACTGTTTTTCCAGTTTCTCTGGGTATTTTAACAGACTGTTTGGATTTGTTTTTCTTTTCTCCTAGGACCATTTCATTTGCAGATAAGAGGCGACTTATTTGTAAAGAGAATTATATTTTAACTTATTTGTTACCAGATAGATGTATGAGAAAACAGATGACTAAAGTGAACACTTTTGTTTGCTAAGTTGCCTAGGAATAAAATATAGATAAATTATACTTAATCAAAATTGAAATAGGTTGTGTATAAAAGGACACTATCAAGATGTAAAGAAGTAAAAAGATGCATAATGAGAGTATTTGGAAAGCATATATTTATCTGACAAAGGTCTAATATCTAAAATATTTTAAAAACTTGCAATTCAACAACAAAAAGACAGATGACTCAACTAAAAATTGAGCAGAGAACTTGAATAAATATTTCTCCAAAAAAAGATATACAAATGGCTCACAAGCACATGAAAAGATGCTCAACGTCATTAGTAACTAGAGAAAAACAAATCAGAACCACAATGAGAATTTATATTACCTATATTCCACCAAAAAAGATAAAATTTTAATTTAAATAATAGGTAGCTTTTATTTGACTTACTCTTGGACAGATAAAAATTACAAATTTTGTGTAAGTATTAATTTTGGCAAGAAAAATCAGTAGCACAAAGCTGAAAATGACATAAAAGATTTCAAGATGTCTCTACTCAGAGATGACATGATTCGTTTTATATACTTGGAAAATGAAATCAAATTATATATACCATTTATGATAGCCTCAAAAAACACAAAATTCTTAGAAAAATAAACTATTTGCAAGATCCATTACACTAGATTAATGAAGCCCTCGTGGTATATCAGAGCTCACTTTATTGGCCTTCCCAACTTTATGCTCAGTCACATTACACTGGTAACTAGAAATGTGTCATGGTAGGATTATATTTATATCACGGAAATCTGCAAGTACTACACATGAGAGCTGTGTATTCAAGAAAACAGATAATTCTAGAAAACATACCACTGAGAATACTTAAATGAATAAATAGCCAATGTTTAAGATTCAATATTATTAATATGTTAACTATTGATAAATTGATTTATAAATGTTAATGTCCATTCAAATCAAAATTAAAGCTGGTTTTTTTTTGGTAGAAAATGACAAAGTTGTTCAAAAATATATAGAGAAATACAAAAGGTCTAGACTAGCCAGAACAGAATTTTAAAGGGAAATAAAATTGGAAGTTTTCTAATGGCACAAAATGCACTAACCATTTTTAAAAAGCAAAAAATTGACCTTAAAATTTTTTTTAAATACACCGCTTTTCAAAAGGCAATGCTAAGGAAATGAAAAGACAAGCTACTATTGGGCAAAAATATATATTATGTATATATATCTAAGAACAAAGTAATATCAGAACACGTAAAAACACCAATAATAAAATGACAAAAAGGCAACTAATGCAATAAAAATAGGCAAATGATTTCAACAGGCACTTATCAATATAAGATAAAAACAATGGCTATATGCACAAGAAGAGGTACTCTATGTTATTATATATTAGAGAATCACAAAGTAAAATCACAATGAAATGTAATATTAAATTACTATAATGGCTAAAATAAAAAGTATTGACAATACTAAGTGTTGTGAGGTGGTAGGTAGAGCTACCGAAACAGCAATTACTTGTGGAAATATGAAATAGTATAAACACTACAAAACGATTAGGCAGTTTCTCATACATTAATTTTTGCTTTACCTCTGATCCCACAGTTCTACCCCTAGCTATTACCAAACAAAAATATCAATATATATCTTCAAAAATATGCTTCATGACATATTAAAACACAGGTGAACATATTAAAACAAATGGAAGAAATATCTAAATATATTATGAAGAAAATAATAAGTAGAGGCAAAAAGAAAAAATAAAATATATAAAACTGAGATGAAGAAACACAGAGGAAAAGATTAGTAGATTCAACATAAATCTCATGAGAAAGAAGTCATTTAGAAGAAATAATGGCTGAAAATATTCCAAAACTGACAGAAAACCATGATCAGATTTAAGATTTCTGTGTTCTATGTAGAAAGAATAGAAAATCACTACCAGACCATGCGGCGAAAATGCAGGTTACTGAAACCAAGTCAAGATTTAGAAGTAACCAGAGGACATTGTAGTTTTGCAGTCACTTAACTTTTTAATATCAATAATTGCAGCAAAAATGAGAAATAGTATCTTCAAAGTACTAAAAGAAGATATATTATTATTATAACGTTTTAAGACAAAATTTGGAAGAATTTACCACCAGGAAAACCTTCACTAAAGACATTTCTGAAGGAGGTACTTTAGGAAAAAGATCTCAGAAAGAAGGTGTATGATTCAAGAATGAATATTAATGAGCAAAAAAAAAATCATATTATTTATTTGGTTAAATCTAAATAAATATTAATAATATAAAACAATAACATAATTTGTGAGGCAAAAAAAATCAGCAAGTAATTGGGAGGAATTAAATGAGGTTAATATTCACATGCTTGTTTTATTCAGGAGAGTATACAGATAGTAATTAATTTTAGATTTTGTTAAATGTATATCTAAATTTCTAGAATAATCACTAATAATAAAAGAATACTAATGGACTAAATTACATTAGAACTATACTAGAATAATACACTAAAAGTAAGTGTATAACTTCCAAATTAGTAAGGGGAAAATGGAGAGAATTTACAACACTGACTATGAACTAAGCTATGATCTTTTTAATCATAATAAAAGATTTGATATGTTGAATACTATATATTCATAGAAGGAGGCTAAAGCCTAAAAGGATTATATCAGGAAAGAAGAAAGACTGAAAAAAAATGACTTAAGCATTCACCTTCAGAAGATGGAAAAAAAAAATGAGAGTATCCCCAAATATAGCAGCCGGAAGGAAAAATAAAGAACAAATGTTAGTGAAATAAAACACAACAGTATCTAAGAATAAAATGAGGGATTGAATGTGGTTGCTCTGGAATAAAAACTGAAACGGAGACACTATAACCCAAGAAAGTGGTGAGGCGGATCCTGCTGTATAGCCGACCCCAGCCTACCTATCACATCTCCTGCATAGGTCATTTCTTCCTAGCATCCTAGCTAGTGGGAAACAGGACCCACAGAATGGGTGACAGAAGGAAAGTTTAGGCGAGAGAATCCAGAGTTAACTTCAAATGATTTCCAGTGCCTGAAACCTAAAATAAGGGCATGCAGAATGCCAGCTGGGATTGTGGTTTTTCATTTGCCTAGAAAAACAAACTGCTCTGAAGACCTTGCACCAGCTCTGACTAGGGCACTTGCACGTCCCATCTTTAACCAGGCTTTCAGCTGTGTGCTCTCAGCCGTTACTAACCGCTTGAAATATTTATAGTTTTACAGTTGTGTTTTATGATGTATATGCTCCCACAGGCCTTGGTGAGTAGCATGGCTTATGAATTTATTGAATTTCAAAACAGATTTATATATTTCCTTTTGGCCATGCTTTATTGGGCGCTTACTCCTAAATCGTCACATAGAAGATGGTGCCTCGTCTGCAGGGTAACTTGCCAATCACTTCGCTCTAATGAGCGCAGTGAGAAACAGCAAAGCATTTCAAGCTGAATGGAAATTCATCTTCAGATAAGTACTTTTTTACAACTGAGAAGAGGAATGCTGAATGCTTGCTTATGAGCAGAGTATGCTTGTAAATGAGACAGTTGCTTAATGCCACCTAGAGATGGTGATTTACAACTTAGCCCAACATGTGAAAAAAGAATTCATGTTGTCAAATATTATGCAAAATGCAAGCCTGACAGTGAGTAGCGCGCTATTACATTGTAATATATCCTAGAAGGTTAAATCAACGTAAAAATTTATAAAAAGAATTTTCAGGGATACTCATTTGTAGCCCCTCATACTACCCAAAATCTCTCATATGTGTATATGCATATATGTATGTATTTGTATATGTTCATATAAGTATATATGCTTTTCAAAGTAATAAGGAATAAAACCATCTTTGCTGTTTTGATTAATGAAAACACTATTATAGTTGATGTGTCTCTTCTCATAAGAATTATTTAAATAGAATTATTTCTACATCACTTGAAAATTAAACATTATACATTCTTCTAAAACTTGGGTAATTGGACCAGGGAAACATTTTTTTCCCCCAGGTCTTTTAGACAGGCATTTGCTCACTTCCTTCTAAGAAAAAGTGTTACAGAGAATGGAAATAATTACACATATCTTGATCGGAGGTCTTGGAAAGTATATCTGACATAGGCTCCTCTATACTCACAAATGCAACCTTAATTCACTGGAATGACGACGACATATAGCAAAACGGTTTGTGCCTCAATTACCCATCACATGAAATCAGACAGTAGGTTTTTAAAAAATCCTTCTGGTTACTTTCTGACATCTTCCTTTTGAAAAAGCCTGAATTAATATCTTTAGGAGTTTTAAACAAAATAATTTTTAAAAGAATAGATCGAGTCATATAGGAAGTTCTATTATATCTTTGGAACAGGAAGATCTATAACTTATTTATTTCTAAGCAATCATGACATATGTTTTATAAATGTATGAAAGAAAGAAACCATAGTTCGAGGGCAAATTTTCTATGGATTTAGAGTATTATAG
This sequence comes from Pteropus medius, assembly GCF_902729225.1. Classification (NCBI taxonomy): domain Eukaryota; kingdom Metazoa; phylum Chordata; class Mammalia; order Chiroptera; family Pteropodidae; genus Pteropus; species Pteropus medius. The sequence goes on from NW_024355008.1 coordinate 6,493,389, forward strand.
ATACATATTTTTTCTTTTGTCCTATGAAAGTGCTATAAGACAGTATCTATTTCAGAATTACTTCCTCTATAGTCATAGAACAATAGAAGCTTAATCTGAAGAGCTACCCACTATTTATTTCATTAGTATGTGTATTATTTCTTTCTGGTGGTGACCTGAGATAGATGTGATATTTAAATGCTTTTAGGCATCGTGTGCTGTTTATAGTTTTGTATGTGTATCTCTAGGCTTGGGGCACTGTTAGACCTCACTATTCTTTTGTAATGAATTGAATAGATTTCTTTTGTTATGTGACTCTGACTTCTATTGGATCTCCATTCTACAATTCAGAGACAAAGGAGGAGAGCATAACTTCATACTCAAAGCAATGAACATAGGGGTGTATAGAACTTTATGAATAAATGTTTTCAATTTGGGGGGTAGATATGCAGGAGTATTCCTAAATCATATGGTAATTCTTTTCTTAATTTTTTGAGGAAACTCCATACTGTTTTTCTATAGTGGCATAACAATTTACATTCCCACCAGAAGTTAACAATGTTTCCCTTTGTTCTACATTCTCACTCACAGTTCTTTAGGTCAGAAATCTAGTATGATGCAACTGGGTTCTCAGCTCGAGGAATCACAAGACTGAGATCATGGTATCAGCTAATCTGAAACCTCATTTGGAGGCTCTGGGGGAAAATCTGCTTCTAAGTTCATTCTTTTTGTTGGCAGAATTCATTTCCTTGCAGTTGGAGGACTGAATCCTCCATTACCTTGCTGTGCATCAGCAGGTACTATTTTCTTTCCTAGAGGCCATCTGGCCCTCTCCAACTTCGTGTTAGCAATGGAGTGTCAAATCCTCCAAGTAACTGAATATCTCCCTCCTGAGAAAACCCAGTTCCTTTTATTAAGTCAGACTCACCCAAGGTAAATTTCCTTTCATAAAGTCAGCTGATTGAGGTCTTTAATTACATCTGCAAAATGCCTTCATAATAGTGCCTTCATTAGTGCCTGATTAAATGACTGTTATACAGGGAGCCATCTTAGAATCAATAACTGGAGATACTAAAAGCCATGTTAGAATTCTGCCTGCTACACATTTTCTTAATAGACATTTTATTACTTCCAGAATCAGCTCATGCCATATTTTGATGAACACAAAACTAGTCCTCTTCTTGACTATGAACTCCTTGAAGGCAGCAAGCTTGCTTTACTTAGTTTAGAATACCAGGAATTTACACCGATCTTTGCACAATAGATGCTAGTTTGATAAATACATGAAAACTCATTTAAAAAAAAAATTTTTTTTGCTTACTTAGCTACAATGTCTACTTTTAGAGTTCAAATGTATCTTGACATTTGGATTCACAAAGAACAAGGCTAATCTCTATTTCAAATATATGAAATATGAAATTTTCCATGTTTGAGGTTTTTCATCTTCAAACCACACATCTCTAATTTAATCAGTCTTTCACCAAAGCATGATATTCAATCACCATTAGCATCCCACTAACATTTTCTTGGACACTTTAATTTAATTTTAGTGCCTACAGCTAGACATAATATATAATTCTTTGGATGCTTTTTGCAATATTGTTGTGATTGTTTTCTTTGTATTTTTATTTTATTAGTACAAAGTACAAAAGGGTTATAATTAGTTGGAATGGAACTCCATACCTCTATGAATGGCAATAACATTTTTAGAAGTCATGTAAAAGAATTAAGCTTAAATCTAGTTTAGTTTTCCTTTTTCTAAAATGTGTTACTATGAATTACGGCTTCTCAAAAATAGATATTTTTAGATACAAAGCATATTGATTCTTATTTAATTTCACCATTAGATTGAGTCTCTCACTCAAATCCTTTAAGATTTTTTGAGATCCTGATTATAATCTTTGAATGTATCATTTGTATACCTACTCTTTTCTTTCTTCTTAAAGGAGTTCAGAGCATGTCATCCCATAATATGTCACTTTGGCATATTGATTATTTTGAGTTAAAGTCACTTGAGAAACAGTAGGCTCAAGAAATGGCAGGTACTCTGACTTTCCTTTTTATTCCTAAAAGCAAAAGTTAAAAACCCCAATGTGAAAGGTGTCCTCCATCTCCCTGGAGGAAGGAAGACTTCCTTATCACCAGAGACAGGGAATCTAGGACAAGGAATCTGTACAAACAAATCTTGCTAAGCTAATTCCATCTTCCTAGTCACTGCTCCACAATTTACTAAGCATTTGTCTTATCAATTCTTTACAAACTTACTGTTTCTTTGTCTAAAAGGAATAAAAGCTTTCTGCTTTGGCCACTTCTTTGGGTTTTCAATCTCCCGTAAAGGCTCCCATGTACGTGTAAAAATTTAATAAATCTTGTATGTCTTTTTTCTATTTATCTGTCATTTTAATTTTTAGGCCCAGCTGAAGACCCTAAGAGGGTCGAGGAGAGTTTTTTCTTCCCCTACATCTTCATACTCCCATTGTCTGCATGTCATATGCAATTTTCATCTCCCACTAACTCACATATGCCATTAACTAACATGTGAATCTAAATAATATCTAGGAGAACTATGCTTTGGCCTCTATATTGACACTGACTCAAGAAGCAGACAACGCTCGGCCCGTTTCCAATATACTTAATTATATTGTTTCCAAACAGACATTTTCATATTTTAGCTACAATAATTTTTAAATACTTATCCAATTCAGATAAATTATATCTACAACACTTCTCTAGCCAGTCAAATGCCATTTCAGCATGACTTGTCGGAGAAAAAATTGCTGTAAAACATTAAGGAAACATATACTGAATATCAATTCTGACCTAAGCATTGAATTAGAAGCACACAAGCTTTAAGATTGTATCATTCTTTTGTTTTTCTACTTCTAACATTAAACTAATAGGGTCTGCCTGCAAAAAAAAAAAAAAAAAAGTTTTGAGATATAACTAAATTCAAAATATGTATTTGACAATAAAATGAGAAAGGAATTGTTAACTCATTTGCTTCAGATTTATTGTATAACAAATGTAGACAAATATATTTTATAGGTCTTTTCTAAAGCATCCACAAATAATTTTTCCTGAATTTTAAATAATCATTATTTGCTAATTGATGAGAATTTATATTTTTCTTCTTATTAGCATTCTATTATTATCTACAATTATTTAATTGATTGATTCACTGAATAATCCATTTACTTGTCAATTATGTATTAGACCCTGGTATAGGAAGTACATTATGCTAGTTAATTGCAGTTAATTTAAAGATAAGTAACAATCTTTCCTCACAGAACTTGTATGATATGTAACACTAGAGAACATCGCCAAATGTTACATTCATATAATAACTTATTCAATCAATTCTCACCAATAATTTATTATTGCCAATAATTGTGATAGGAATTGGAGATAACAATATAAAAATGGGTTCTCCCTTTGAGGCTTTTTAAATCTATGCATAACATTATAAAAATCTTTGTGAAACAGGTAGCTTTTGAGTTGTTCTATAGACCATTGTACATGTGATACATTTGGAGCAAGGAATACTTAAGGTAAAAAAGACAATTTAGAGGCTATCAGAATAGTCCAGACAAGAAATAATGAGGTTATGAATTTAGATAACTGTTAGAGAATGCATAGTTAGAAGCCAGATGTGAGAGGATTGATTGGACTAAGTGCTCATTGAGTGTGGAGGAGAAGAAAATGAAATAAATCAAATACACCCCTGGTTAATCATCATGTCTATGAGAACGATTCCTTTAATAGAAATACTGGATTTAAGAAGAGAAATTTAATCTTAACTTTCTCTTTAAGATTAAATATCTCTTTAAGATAAATGATTATCATAAAAAAGATAATCATTTTTAATGATTTGGATTGAAATGGTAGAAAATTTTATGTCACCACTAAATTTGTAATTCTCAGGATGCTTCTTTCCATGTATTAGGGATCCAGACATTGGACATGTAGCACAGCATGATGGTCAAGGGCCTGGGCTCCAGAATCAGACTATCTGATTCTGAATCCTGCCTCTGCCCCTCACTAGCTGAGAGATGTTGAGCCAGTTGCTGAATAGTGTGTACCTCTGTGCTCTCATCTACCTTATATGATTCTCATGAGGAATAAACGAATTAATAGACTTTAAAACAGTAGTTGGCACACCATAAACACTCAATCTTCATCTTCTAAAATGAACCTACTCCTTCCTCTGCATTCCCTTTGGGGAAGACTATACCAGACTTCCAATACCTGAAAGTTTCTTTCTCTCCATATATACAATCAGTTTGCAAATCCTGAAGAATTTATTTCATTATTCATCTCTGATCTGTCATATCCATATCCTTACTCATAGATAGTCATTTTTTGTTTGTATGTTTATATCACTGAGCTCCACTATGCAGCACTGCAGTAGACTCCTGATTTGTCTCTGGCTCTCACATACTTCCACCACATATATGCCTAGATAATATCTCTAACATACAAATCTTATCGTGACATTTCCCTGATTAAAAGACCTCAAAAGCTCACCATTCCACTACAGAATAAATTTGTCAGAGAAAGATCTTCCATCCCCTCTGCATGGTTGGGTCTCTTTTACCACAACATCACTACTCCAATCACTATCTCCAGGCACATCACACTATTGGCAGTTCTTGGACTGAATCAATTGTTACCAGCTTCCTATCTTTATTTACATCATTCTTGGTGCTTGTAATACCCACTCCCCCTTTCTCCTCAGTCCTCTTACCCCTGAAACTCATCATGGTCATGTGTCAAAACTCAGGGTTACCTCAGAGGTAACTCTTTCTCTGAAGCCTTACCGATTACTCCTCCTATTATCTGTCTAGCATCTTCTATTGTTGCAGAAATGTTGCAGAGCAAGACCAGCAAGAAACCAAGCACCACTCAGAGAATTGGAGAACTCAGGTTTATTACGCTGGTAGTCCCAGAAGAGCTAGCGCTCTGAAGATCTGGGCCCCAAGCTCAGGGGTAACCTTACTTCTATAGGGCCTAACAAGCAAAGGCAATACATCTGTTCTTAACAAGCAAAGGCAATACATCTGTTATCTAGACAAACAAGCAAAGGGAAGGGTGAGTCTAGTTGATCTTGAGGTCACTTCACCCTATGTGGCAACCATGTCTATGGATTACAGTGTTAGCCATTTGAGTGGAAAATATCTCTTCACTATGATCCATCTTCTCTGCTACCCCACTATAATCTGCACATTTGCCTATTAGAACACATGTAACCCTAACTGAATCAATGTATTTAAATGTCCATTTCACTTCAGTAGACACTAAACCTTTCAAATATAATATGTGAATTTGTAACAGTCCCTGGCACCTGAGACATGCAATGCATGTTGAATAAACTTTTGACACATAAAGGAACTTCATAACTTATTTAGTAAAGGTGACGGCTGTAGTTTTCATAAAAGAAAAGGCAATTAATCAGACTAGAAAAAAAATGAGTTCAGATTTCCAGCCACTTCACAGACTCCTAAAATAAAAGTTATAAAGCACAGTACTACAGAAAAAAGAAAAAACATTTTTATAAAGATAAAAAAGTGAATTAATTTTTAAGTTCAAAATAATTTGTTTAGTGATTAGCATAAATTCTTACCAAATGTCTTTGCAACGACTGTTCCCTTCACATTTTTATTACCACTTTCCCAAGTAAAAATATTATCAATAGAGTTTTGCTTTTATGTTTCTCCTAAACTTAAATTTCTACTAATAAATTCAGCCTGATTGAAACATCTTGTTAATTCCTAATATGGGAATTTTCAAGGTGGGAAAAAAAATAGCAATTAAGTTTTTCCCCCTCCCGAGTGTCTCTTTTCATAATGCTTGGAGAATCAAATAACAATTGTAATGAAAGTTGAGATCTTATTTCAAAATACATTAATTATTGAAGCACTATCTTTAATTCTTATAAATTCCCAGCCAAAACATTTCATATTCTCCTGTCCTTTAATGTTGAAATATTGCATTTATATTCCAACTGAAATATTTTAATTAGAGAAAATAGAAATGTATTTTCTCTGAAAATAGAAGAAAAAACATATTATTATAGTATTGCAATGCAGAAATCACATAACAATGCAAATTCCTCTATTCAAGAATATTCACTAACTCTCAGAACATTAACATAGAAAAGACTCTTTCAGAACCATTTCAAACCTTTCTAATGTAGATTCTTAATTGCCCTCTGACTCCAGTCATAATGAACCAAGTTATTTTGTAGGTAAACACAATAAGTATCTTGGTCTTTTTACAGGACAAATAAGTAATTGGCAAATTGGTACATTTTCCAGTTAATGGCATAGAATTAAATTAAAATACATTATATAAATAGTATTAACACACTGTGATTGAATCACTTAAGAAAATGATAATGTTAATTAAAGTTATGCACTACTGGGTTCATCAGCAAATGCCCAGATTGACATAGAAAGCTTAGAAGATAATTTTTATCTCTTTAGAAATTTGATTAAAAATTTAGTAGTCAAAAGAAAAGAAAAATTCTACAAGACTAGCACCACAATAGTTTGTAGTCAAAAGAAAAATTCTACAAGACTAGCACCACAATAGGTAGTAGTCAAAAGAAAAGAAAAATTCTACAAGACTAGCACCACAATAGTTTGCAAAACTAGTACATCAGATGAAAAGAAACAGGCTGACAGAGTCTGGATCTCACACCCTTAAAACCGCCCTAGATTTTGCTTTCTTTTTAATGCTCAACATCTCAAAAGAGTTCTCTAAACTTCAGTTTCGGTTCTCAGTTTCTTCACTTAGCATTCACTCCTCAGTTCACTGTAGTCTGGGTTTTCTCTCCTGTGTAATGAAAGACCACTTGCTAAAGTCATATAATCTCATGAGCTCTCCTGAGCTTCTGAGACACTGCATTCTCCAAATTGCCTCCATTTGAGTCTCTTCTTCAGACTTATCCTCCACTGTCTAGACACTACATGTTAACATTTCTTAACACTTGGTCATGGGATGCTTTCTCTTCTCCCTCTGCTCTTTGCCCAGGCAATCTCAACTGTGAATATAGCTCCACTAATACCTGGTCCTCTTCTAGTATCTATGTCTCATAATTGGCACAACCAGCCACCCTGCCAATTTTAACTACTCAATATCTCTAAGAGCTACTCATTTCTTTCCATTTCAACTGTCATCATCAAAGTACAAGTCACCAGAATATTTTACTCTCACCAATTAAATTTATACCCTAATTTGCCTCCCTGCCTTCTTGTTTTCCCAGATGATCTGTCCATACTGCTGCTAGAGTGATCTTTAAAAAATGTGAATAAATACCACCACCGCCACCCCTTAAAAATTAGAAAAGTCCTTCCATTGCTCTTAGGATTAGCATAAAATTTTAACTTGCCCTTCAGGGCAGCACTGTCTTGCTCTTACTCACCTCTCTAATCTCATTTCATACCAGCTTCTACTTCAGTCTCTGTGCTTCAGCCACACTGCTTTATTTCAGGTCCTTAAAGTGAACATTCCAACTCCCACTGTAACTGCAGAACCAGCTCAAAATGTCCCTATCCCGTTTAATGAGATACTGAATTACTTTTCAGAGAAAACAGATCCAAATTGCAAGTCATGCAGCTGAAGCATGTGCAGAGAAAAAACTTTGATCTACAGCTGCACCCAGAAACAAAGCCTCCCAACCACAGAACCAAAGGACCAGGACATAATCAGAATTTGAACACTGAAACCCCTTTAGATGCAAAGGGTCTGTTGTTCAGGAAGATTCTGCGTTGATGTCTCTTACCATAAAAGGCCAAGCTCCAAGGTATTCTAATTAAAATTTGCTCCGACAGCACTTTCCCATACCTGTTTCCCCTATACGCTTAAAACCCACCCCTAATCCTGAATCTGGGAGTTCAGGCTTTTAAGCATTAGCTTCCAGTTCTCCTGGGTGGCTCCATTCTTACTAAAATAGCCAGTCTTTCTCCATTGCAATTTGTGCTATTCAGTGTTTGGCTCCGCTAGTCTTGGGTGGACGAACTCTTTCTGTTCTGTAACACTACAAGATCTTCGTAGGGCTTCTGCCTCCCACACCACTCTTTAACACAGTTAACTCTTCCTCACGCTTTAGATTTCAGCTCTCTATTCAGTTAATAGGAAGCTCCTTCCATCGCTCCTCAGATGTTCTATATGTCTTTGGGGCAAGTTACATACTTATTCAAAGAAATTATAGGAAATCAAATATTAAAATTAACTAATATGTCAATATACCAAGACTGCTTTGTGCCACCACATTGCTCATAATCTTTTTTTCTTTTTTTCTGTTTAATAAGTATTTAGTGACTTGAAATTGCTAGGCTTGGAGACTCACTTAATTTCTTGAAGAATTAATTTAATCATCTCCTCGATCTCAATTGGAATAGATTATGTTGGAAAGCCACCTATACTGTATGGAACAATGAATTTGGAAGGAAATTCTCATAGTAACCATTTTTATACAAGTAGTATTTGTCTGCTGCCAACTAGCCCTTTTTTGAGTACTCTAACCTTCTTGTCTCTACATGTTAAGTTTATTAAGGTAGAACCCCTGGTAATTAACTGAGTTAGGCAAGAATATACTTTCAATGGTTTTTCTCATTTTTATCATAATTATGTATTACAAATTTTAATCTCTATAATCTCACATTATGTTCCCCAGACATCATATGGATTTGAGGGAAAAAATAGTTTTAAAAATAAAACCTTTCAGTCTTATCATCAGAAAAATATCTAGGAATTATAACCTATGAATAACCTACAAATTTTTATTTTATTCAGATAGGAAAGCCCATTTTTTAACCTTGTATCCCTAATGCCAAGGTCAGTTCTAATTTTAGTATTCAATTTTTTAAAATTTTTTTTTCTTGTAAGGGGTGTGGAATATTTCATGAGAATAGTGTTCTGTGGAATATACTCTAGAAAGGTTTGTTTAGAATATCTTAGAAGAATACAAAACATCTTTGCCATGTTATATAGAATAAAGGTTTAGTACGCAGTAAATTATATTAACAAGCATCTAAGAATACATAAATAGGTCCATGAAAAATAATGAAAAAATTCCAATCCAATCAAACAACAAACCTCAGAATAAAAGGAGAAGAGACAGCACACTGTGGGATATTATAAAAGTATATACAGAACCTGAATCACGAAGAGAAGAAATCCAGTCTAGAACACAGAATGGTCCATAGCAGTCTAAAGATTTTCACCAATTTCTTAACTAGAAAAAAACTGGAGATTATTATAAGAACCATATATATGTATTTGTATTAATTTTGTCTTGTAATCTTTTAAGATACTATATTGAGAATCATAGTGTTTATTGTTCACATTCCAGTGTTCCTTCACTTGCCATAATTAATCATTTCATTGTCTTCTTCATGAAGTTCTAAGTTACAAAAACTTATCTAGATGTTCTTATGTAAAAGCGTCTGGCTTAAGTGGACCCTACTTGGCTATTACAGTCAAACTTCTAGTGCCAATTACAAGCAAAATCAGGCAACATAATTCCTTATGGATTACTGCCTTATTCTGGCCTATTTCTATCTAGGTAGACAATTTTAAGGCAATTTGGATATTTCTGTTCTGATTAGAAATGTTCTGATTAAAAAGATCTACATTATAGAACTTGTTATAGAATAGTTCTCTATGACTAAAACTTAATAAAATTTTCAGCTTTCTTCCTAGTCATGTAGTTAGAATTCACATGTGATAATTTCCCTATTCTCAAGAAATATTTTAAAAGTAATTCAAATTGTTAGCTGCTTGTTTTATAACCCTATAAGGTCATGTTCAGAAACAGGCTTACTACACAAGGATGCACACACATCCTGATTCATCCAGAGATGAACATTTAGAAATTCACACATGAATGTTTCAACTTATTATAAGAGGACTAGAAGAAGCCTTGTGTCTAGAAAATAGAAAGCTTCTCAACTGATTTTATGAAGTTAGTATTACCCTCAAATCAAAAGCAGTCAAAGACAATATAATCAAAGAAAGTGAGAGACCAAATATTCATTATAAATATAAATATAAATATAAATATCTTAAGGAAATATTAGCAAATAGAATTCAACAATATATAAAGGAATTCTAAATCAATACCAAGTAAAAATATAAGCAATAAATTAGAAAATGGGCTAAAGACACACAAATAAACACTTCACCTAAGGTTATATGTAGATGGAAAATAAGCATATAAAACAATATTAAACAATTTAAAAATTAAGAAGACATGATTTAAAAACTACAATGAACTATCAATATACACCACTCTAAATGGCAACATAGAATGCTGGCAAAAATGTAGAGAAACTGGATCTTTCATACATTCCTTATGAGAATGAAAAGCTAGAAAACAGCTTTTCAGTTTCTTAAAAACTAAACATACAACTACCAAATGACCAGTAATTGCACTCTGTAGTTTATCTCAGAAGAATGAAAGCTTTCTTTCATGAAAAATCTGTACATGAATGTTTTTAGCAGTTTTATCCATATTAGCCAAAAACTAGAAACAACTCAGATGACCTCCAATAGGCAAATGGTTAAACAAACCATAGTACATCCATACCATGAAGTACTACTAAGGAATAAAAACAGATGATACATACACGCAACAACTTGGATGAATCCCCAGAGAATTATGTTGAGTGAAAAAGCCAGTCCCCAAAAGTTTGCATACTGCATGATTCCATTTACATAACATTCTTGAAATGATAAATTATAGAACAGATAAGCAGTTGCCAGGGCTTAAGGAGATGGTAAAGATATATATAGAAACATGTTCACTACACACACACACACACACACACACACACACACACACACACACACAGTTCTGATTCACCCAGAATATTCTCAAATGAATGTTTTCACTTTATTGCATGAGGACTAGGAGAGAATATGTGTGCAGGGTAGAATTATACATAGGCATTATGCCTTTGGTAATATTACATTTCTCCTCTTCATGCCTTTCTCTCATAACAGACAGACTATCACTCAATTTTTTTAAAAATATTATTAATAGCTTAAGATGTTATACTTCCCAGAGATTATTTTAAACAGAGACTTTTAAATTTGGATAACACCTAAGAACCAAAAGAATGTATCTCTGCTGGTGAAATTGCTAGCACCAGGTTGGGTAATATTATTTGGGGCATATAGCCCTCTAGGATTTCTTTAAAAATCATATCTACAGACTACTCCAATCTGAAAAATTCGTGGATGAGTATTATATTTGCAAAAATGTGTGGATTGATCAGCACCATCAATTTCCATCACTGGAAAAACAATTCGAATTCATGTCAATGTTTTGGTGAATATTATTACTGTATATAAAGGGACACACAAAAAGTAATATCGGTAAGGCAAATTAAATGTATTTTGAGACAACCTGCTAATAAAGGCATTATAAAGCAATCGATTCACCTGGAAAACATTTTTTTTTTTTATGGAGAATATATTAAAGAGAAAAATAAGGCTAAGTTCATTGGTAAAGCTGATCTTATTTCAACAAAAGGTTAAAATAAGTTCTCCAGAGAGTCCTAGATAAATGCAGAACATTTTTTAAAACTTATTTATTTCAGCAGAGTCCATTTTAATTGCTACATCTGTACTGGCCCAACATAGAGCTTTAATTTATCAGACAAAATTAAAACTTTGTTTGATCACCATTATGACCAGTCAAACTCAGATCCACCTAGGTGAGAAAAAAACATGTCGGTGGAAATTTCATGAGCTCTCATCACTTCTTTAACTCTAATTCCAAATTAGAGCTCTCTTGTTAACTTGAGAAAATTATGAAACTAAAATTAAAAGACCATCAGAGAAATCTGGCTACTTTTCCAGTTCTCAAAGTCCTACACCTCTTGTCACACCTTTTATTATCTATTACAGAGACTTGGGAAGGGATTCTCTAAGTTATTGTCCTAGGAGATCAGACAATATCTATGATAAAGATTCTTAAAACTGATCTCTGCTGAACAGGAGGCAACAGGACCTGAGACTGTCTAGGGGCTGATATTTTTGTTGTTTAAATTGCTTCAAGCCTTGGGTCCCTGGAAAAATAGAGGGGGAAACATTATTTTGACATTTTCCCTTTTCTTTCTGACAGTGCAGTTCTTAATTCAGAGAGTTAGAGATGAGTAAGCACATAACTCTCTCTAAGCCTTCTTGAAATGCTAACCAACAATAAAAATGTTACGCAGTGGTGCTTAAAATGTAATGCCATTTTGAAAACAAAAACCATGAATTCCTAAGTAAAAATAAATATACTGTAAGATAATACTATAAATGTTATACAGATAAAAGAGATTTAAATTCAAATAATCCATCCACTTAAAGACTCCCTTTATTTGCCTATCCCTCATCCCCACATGTTCAATACACAGAAAGAACAGAGATTTGTTTAAAATGCTTATATGATTTTCCTTGTAGAATAGTCTTTGGGCGCTTAAGCAAGAATATACATAAGGATAAGTTATAAGTTATAGCTTATAAGTTATCCTTATAAGTTATAAGGATAAGTTATAAATTGGAAGGAAGTTTAAGAAGAGGATAACACAAAGTAAATATGCAGAAAAGTACTGACTTCAAGGAAAATAAAATGAAAGCATTTTCTAAATGACTAACACATTCTGAAATCTATAAACTATCATTCATCCATAAAATAGTAAAGTAATATACTTAGAGATTTCTGGTAAATTTATATTGTATGTACCATTTGTGATACCAGTTTAAATGTTATTTTGAATATTAAACTTGAAAACAAAACTGAAAAATCCACATTTCTATAAGAGTGATTCTCCCTGTGGATATACATTATCTTCAAATAGGTACACTAACTTCTTTTACTAAGTTACCTCAATTTTGAATTGAAAAGGTCAAACTTGTGATTCGCTGCTCACAGCTTCTTCACTTTTGATTTTTCTACTCTGTCTTCCAAAAGAGTAACCAATGGCAGGCACTTACCAGCACTATTTGAAGAGTCTAGATAGCCATGCTTGAAGAACTGGCTCAAGTCATTCAATTCACCTCTCTCTTTCCCTGAGTTCCACAATACACATACGCACAATGAGAATAGATAATGTAATGGTAAACAATTTTCCACTAACCTCACCGAAAAAAAAGAAAATTTTTAATCACTAATATAATTTACCAACTTTTTCTCATTAGAAAATATTCACAATGCTGTTTTTAAAATTAATATTTTTTATTGCACATGAAATCTTGTCTCCAGTTTGCTTTTAATTCAAATTAAATGACTTTGTTAATGATTTCAAAAATAAAATTATATTTTTGTTTGCTTCTTATTTTTGTAAATGACAACAAGTACTATTGGAATTAGTTGCAAAAAATTTGAGAACTGATATAGAAAAATTTAAGCTCTTTTAAATTAAGTAACAATATAGCAGAAGAATGATTATTTTTAAGATTTGGTTTGTTTTTTATAGATATTCTTTAATAATTTACAATTTAGAAACTCTATTTTCATCTAAAGTAAGTCCCATTTGTTGAAATCCTGAATCATAATGATCAAGTCTAAAAAAGGGGAGAATTAAGATACACATAATTGTTTTTTCAGAGTATAATCTGTTGAGTTGACATCTGAGCTCAAATAATAATTTCAAATAATTTAGAAGCAGTTTTCATATAATTTCATGGTCTATGAAAAATCCATTTGAAAACCATGTGTGACATTTGTTATAAATAGTACATTAATACATACATACCTCTGTTTTTCCGTTTTTCATCAACAGCTGCCTAACATATTTCAAAAAGAGGCAAAAGCCTGCCATCAGTCTGAAATCACTAGGTTGTGTTTGTTGCAATCATCACTCAGACTTCCATAACTTTATGTCCTGCACAAGTATCTAAAGAATATATTTAAAGAACCTATTCGAGGTTAGAAGATCTACTTCTTTATGACAGAGACCTTATGTAAAGATCTGGGTTTCTCTGTTTACCTTTTAAGGGATATTCATGTATGCATTGAATGGAAAATGTGCTAAACTCAGAGTGTATCTCAAGCTTTGGTCAGGCTAATTTGCTGTTTCAATTGCTCTTTAACTGAAACATAATAAAGTTTGAGAGAGAAACATATATACTGGCCAGCATGAAGGTTACTTTTCCTTTAAGTAAGATTGAGGAAAAATGAGAATGCTTTTGTTCCATTTCTTATTGTCTGTTCTAAATATTTACTACTGCCACAACACAACTCAATAAGATTATCCCATACTATCTATAGTGTTAAACATTAGCATAAACATATAGGAATTAGTCAGCAATTCATCAATTTTTCTTGAGGAATAGCTATGACCAGATTAGGAGTTATTTAGTTTCCCCGGTTAGTATACTCTGCTAACTAACCTCCAATCAGATTATAGCCTCTATAGCCCATGAGTTACATGTGCCACTTTGTTCAAGGGTCTCATAATCTACATGGAAAGCCACTACGTGTGTGTGCTTGTGTTAATGTTCTGCTGATCAAAACAGCTGAGAGTGTGTAGCCAGATCAATAAAAATTTATCACTAGGAATAAAAAAAAGTCAATTATAACTACTAATTGTTGGTCAGTAGCTTCATTTTTGCATACAGCCAAAATTATTGAAATTAACAAAAGAAAGGAAAAATGTGAGCTGCTATTCTCTGGAAATTTAAAATCTGACATAGGATGGGAAGTGTGGAGGCTGGTTAATCAGAAAACTATATAAAAACAAAAATAACAGAAATATAAAATACACAGACAACATTGGCTAGATCTCTTGTACAGAGAGATTGTATGAGTAAGACCAAAAAAGTCATATCCTCTGGACTGCTCCGACTCTCCTGTACATGCATTGCTGCCTACATCTCAGGACTTTATCACAATATGTATGTATGTATGTATGTATGTATATGTATGTATGTATGTGTGTGTGTGTGTGTGTGTGTATATATATATATATATATATATATATATATATATATATATATAATATATAACACTATGATAGTCATGACAGTGTGTATGGGGAGGACGTAGGTTCACATATTACCACAGTTTAAGAAATCATTTTCAACACATATGTTATTCTAAGAGTGTTTTATTTGTACACTTTTGACATCATGATTTTATTTTTGCCTTCAACTTTACAGGCTTAAGTATGACTTTTAGAGATTAGTATATAAGAATAGAGTTAGTTGTCAGATTAATAATAAATTACACAGATTCTGAAACATTAATCTATTTACTTATAAGAGAAGGGGCTTAGAATTATTGATGCTTTCCTCTCTGATATTATAGGCAAAGCACCTGGCTTGTTGCCTAGCCCATAGCATCATGATAGCAATGACAGTTCCTTTCATTTCTATCTTCATGTGTAATTGTAGAGTGGAAAAGTTCCACTGGGCTTTGTAAAAAAATGAAGAGGTTCAGCAACATTCTGAAGCATTTATTTATAACTCTTGTTCATTCTATAAATATTTATTGAGTTGTCATTATGTGCCAATTCTTATTACATTGATGCCATCTATTTAATTCAGCCTAGAGGTAAAACAGACAAATAAATAAGGCTTTGCAATGTAGTTTTGTGGGCATTGACGGAGATGGGAAAGGCATAACAAAACCACTTGGAAACAGTCTCAAAGGGGGTATATAGAAAGTCAAATCAGAAAGAGTGGAAGTAAAAATCCCCACCAAAAGGGGCAGGAGCATGGAACATTAAAGGAATTGAAAGTACTCAAAGGATTCCAAGAATTAAATAAATTGTGAAAGTGACATTTAAATGATATACATCTTAAGATCAACCAAAGCCAAAAATCATCAAATTATGGGAAATCAGGATTAGCTATAGAAATATAAATTTCTACATGAGAAAGAGGCTATCTGGTTTAAACTTTGGGTATACGTGTGCCACCTAAACATCCAGTTGTAATAGAGATTTAAAAAAAAGGTTTTTCAGTGAAAATCTAAAACCTTACAATATCTTCTTTTAGAAATTATTCTTCATATATCATTACAGAGATGATTAAAATATTATTTATTATATTCATCCCATAATTTTTCTTAATGAAAATAAATAATATGAATAAAAAGATTTTAAATTGATATGTTATTTTTACATTAATTCATTATTTTATAGTATTTCTTTACTATATAATTTATTATTCACTGAACTTGTACTACTCTTCATATTAAATTATTCTTGGTTTAATTTAGTTTAAGTCAGGGTAATACTAAATGATGTTTGTTACTGTCGAAGCTGCAGATTGGATACTGAATAAGCAGACAGATGTGCTGTCATTTTCTATACTACACATAAACCAAGAATTATAGGCTAAGAATACTTAGGTTTGTACATAGAAACAAAATAATCTCTCTAAAAGTACATTTGTTTAAATATAACTTAACTTGCCGATGTTTGACCTTTACTGAAAACACTGCCATACAGAATATCACAAAGATATATTTAGCATAATTTTTGTGAAATCTTTTCCTTCTATTTCTAATATTTTCTGAAGAAGAAAAGAGGCACATTCACTAATTTTTAAATAGAAAAACATACCAAATAAAGGAATCTGTTTTCATATTAATTTGAAAGCTTACACTTTGGACCACCAAACTTTGAGATATTGGAGTTTCTGAGCATGACCAAAACAATTCTCTTTTTAATCTTTTAACTATTTTATCTTGATGGAGAATTATTAAACTTCAAATTATTTTTCTTATTGGCATTTTTCTTTAACTTTACTATTTGACCTACAGGAAATTCTAACCTCTTGTTACTCTGTATTATAACAAAATTGGACAAGCAGAACAAAACAAAGAAAATTACTGTGATTTGAGAATGACTTTTTGTTTGGTAAATGGATTTCACCTCCAACAAATCAAAATGAAGAATGATGATTTTCTGGAACATTTAAAAGACTAAGTACCCACAGAGTAAAGTTAAAACCAGCAAAGTGGAGAATGGTTAATATAGTTTATGACACATATCCTAAAACACAGAAGACTTGTGATATAAAAAGAGAGAGTTAACAAATCTAAGGGAAAAAAGAGTCTCTAACCAATAGCTGACTTGCAAAGATATAAAATATACCACAAAACAAGAAAAAACAGTTAAGATTTCTCAAGTTTCTGACCTTATAAATTACATGAATTTATTAAGAATGAAATATTAATTAACTAATGCTGACAGATAAAATTAGATGTAGCAATACATGAGTTGCCCCAGATTTAAAAAAAAAAAAAAAAAAGCACATCAACTAGTGGTTGATGAAATTAGATGATGGAAAGTAAGATAAAATTTGTACTAAGTGTAAAAAGTTGTCTTTATTTTTAATTCAAGCCATGAGTACTTGCAGCCAAGAGACGAGATTCTGCATTCAAAACCTCAGTCAAAACTTTAGCCAAAATAAAGGAGTGGTGTAATATTCAAGAGCACCACCGGATCAGATCAGCTTTATGGTTATCCAGGGTATTTGTGAGTAGAAAGGGCGTGGCATAGAAACAAAGGCAGAACCCAGCTAGCTCTCCCTCAGTTTAAAATATACACACACTCAGATTTTTACTGCCTAATGTAATAGGCTCAAAAAACTAGTCTGTGTTCTGAAGTCCACAAGCAATGTGCATGTAAAGGGAGAAAGTAAGTATAAATTGTTCTCAATCTATATTCTTTTCTCTTTTACAGCTGTGCAAAAGAAAAGACAATATCATTTATAAACATACATTCCATAAAAATTTCTATCTAAATAATTATTAGTGTCAAAGCAAAAGTGACCATGACTCTTTTATGTGGACAAATATGAAAATCTTAAACTCAGGAATTGATTTGGAATTTAAGGTCATCTGAAATAATTTGAAGTAGTTTGCTTTGAAACAACAATGTTAAGAGAAGTTCTGATGAATACTGCAGTGTAGTAGAAATAATAGTAGAACTAATTGGAGCTGAACTCTAACATTTTCTAGATGTGTGAATTTAAGTGAGTTACTTAAACTTTTTGTGCAAGAAATCCATTATCTTCACTAAACCTAGAGAATGGTAGATATTACGCCATCAGTAATATTATAGCTCATTCTACCAACATTTTAAAAACCAACGCTACATCAGCATTCAAATAAATAATACATTTTAGATTATCGAAAAAACATATAACTCATATCTAGAAAAACCAATGTCTTAAGAGAGCTTTACATGATGTACTTTATATGTAGTTAATCCAAAAAAGGGAAAGGCAAGTTCAATACTGCCCTTGCTACTATATATTTGGTCCTCACCACTGATGTAATAGGAGGAATTGTAATAGAACTTGATTTGTAGATCAGAAGTTAACTTGGATACCTATCAATTTACGAAGCTATCTGTTAATATATCAATTCCCAATACTAATCTTATTTATAAAGGGCACACTTCTTTATCCGCCCAGATAAAAATATGGCTGAAAACATAACTTGACCAAAACTTGGCACGAAACTAGAACAGAGTGAAAACTGAAACTAATGACCTCATTTTTACCCTCTCTCATGAAAGAAAAACTACCTCTCAAACAAATGAGACAGGAAAGTGTGAAATCATGCCTTGTTGCTTAATGCATCTCAAGGGTGTTATTCTGAATTCTGCAGGGCTGCTTCTGTAGAGGAATGCAGAAACTCTTGAGTTTTCAATCAAGTCTTCTGTAGCAATTCTAATGAAGTCTCATTGAGTCCAAGCCAAGATTCTAAATTTGGATCTATAAGTAGCTCTAAAATATTTTCTTTGCCTGAAAACCCAATGTTGGTGTTCCTAATGCAGCAGATAGTTACTAGAACATATGAATATTATGAGTAACCAATTTGGATTATAAACACTGAATATAAGGTGTGATTTCTACATTTTAAAGATTATTAATCAGTGGAATTCATCTTATTAAGCATTTTGATTTAATACAGAAATTTACTTAGTGTTTATAACCACGATGTGATGGAAATCATGGGAAATAAGAGGAAATTATAAGTATGCATCATAGGAGGCTATAAATAAACCATGGTATGAAAATAGATTATAGGGTATTAAAAAGAGATTGAAAAAAGATTTGGAAATTCCTTTGTCTAGCATTCAAGAGTCTACACATTTTCTTACCCAGCAGCAACCTCTTACGGCAAATTAAAACCTTTGTTTTTTCTATCACAGGATAAACTCATATACATCTCTGTGCCTTTGTCAAAATTGTTCTTGTCTGAGTTCTCACTGTTTACACCTCTATATCCTACCATGGAATAAATTAATTTTAAATGCATTAATTTTAATATATAATTATAACAATTTTAAATTATGAATTTATTAATTTTTTGAAAAATTAAAGATTTTTTGTTCTATAATTAGAAAATTTGGTTCTGGACCTGACTCTTTCTCATTAATTCTACCTTGATCCACCATCAGTAGGACCCATGAAAGAGCAAGGCATATCTGGCCAGCTAAGGAAATAAGCCTGCCAGGAACCTGTTTGCAAGACTGAAGAAACCATTCCTAGGAAAAACAAAAATTTTTAGCAGAATTTTGACTGCAGAGTCTTACTGGTCAGAGTCAAGAAGGTAAGACTAAATGCTAGTGTTTGTCGTTGACTGAACTTCCTATGAACTCATACCTTGATCTCGAAAATGAGCTGTGACTAAAAACTGATTCCTAAAGAATTGTGATGCATTTGGAATCTTTGAAAGCATGATACAGAGAAAAAAATAAAGGAGTCTCCCAACTGTTCCAAAGATTTCTGTCCCTTTTTGACTCCCTGATGTCACAGTACACTAGCAGCGAGACCAGTGAAAGTGACAGCAATGGCATTCTTGAGTGGTAGCACCCAATGAATGTGAGATGGCAGATGAAGCACCATCCAGAAGAAACCCTACCACAGCCTAGAAAATCAGCCAGTTGCAGAGCGGTTCATGATTGCATACAAGACACTCTGTGAGGACTCTAGCAATTCTTGATTTGTGTGGAATTGGAGACCTATATTAGAATGCAAGGTAAGAAAAACTATGGCAACGAGGTTTATAGATTTCTTCATCAGAAAAATGAAGATAACATGAGAAATTATATACCAAAGTGATTTACAATAGAAAATTGTAACAACTATTATATAAAATGTAATAGTTATGCAGCAGAAAGAAGGAAAAGAAGGAAAAAAGGGAGAAGAAAAGAGGAAAGCAGTAAAATGAAGATATTTATTCAAGTTTTTTTATTAAGCTTTCAAAAAATTAGAAAACTTCCCCGTAAAGTTTTCTAAGTGATGCTACTCCACACTGGTCATACTTTCTCTAACTTTTTTCTTACTTAGTGTTGCATCTTTCAACTAGCATCTAAAGTATAATAGTCCTTGAATCTAATCATCTGGACAATAGAATTTATTATATCTGGGTAAGTAGTATCAACCTCTCTCTGTTTTGCATTTAGGAGCTTTGAGCATTGGCAATGCCTAGTAAAGAACTATAATCAATTCTCAATCATCTACCAACATAATCATTGCATTCAGGCCATGGGATAGTCAAAAGACTACTAAAATTGGAATGAGAAAAGTTAATTTTCAAATATCAGCATTAACACTTAGTAAGTATGTAACTTTGGCCACATAACTTCTCTGAGCCACTTCTTATTTGCAAATAAGGAATATGGACTGTGCTGAAATTTTGTGTAGATTAAGTAAGATAATACATAAAAAGAGTCCATCACATATAATAGATAATATATGTTAGATAAATTTACATTTAACAAAATTTTAAACTAATAATCTTTAAGTAGCATGTAAGTCAAATATATCCCCCAAAACAAATATAATAGTGTCAGAATACAGCACATTCTCAGTTGAGAATTTACCCTACAATATGTATTTTAAAATTGGATCTCTGCAAACACAATGAAAGCAGGGCCTGCCTACATATGACACATGACTATGTCTCATTCATGAATTTTTACATGTATCAATTTTGTGTCCTCAGATAAATTATTTGCTTATTGTGGGCAGCAGTCATATCCTATACTTTCATGTAGTATTTGATAAATGGCATGATGCTAGGAGCCGATTTTCAATGCTATGAATTGATTTGTTAATGAATACAAAGCAACTGTCCAGGAATAGACAAATTAGAACCCACAAGCACTAAACTCTGTCATTAGAGAACCAGCAATTGATATCTAATTTTCTTGATTATGTTGTCATTTGTCCTTTTTCGCTTATACTAAAAACATAGACTAAAATTTTCAGCCAAGGTCACCATGTAATAAAAAATTATCAATGACATATGTCTTTCTAAATGGAGGGGGGAAATTATATGGTCTAATATCTATTTCAAAGGGAAAAAATATAAGATAGCCACACATAATTTTCAATTTCATTCTAAATAGCATTGTCACATTAAAGACTAGAACTTGAGAAGTTTAGCTTTTCGTGTTTTCCAGGATAAAGGGCCATTTCAAAGGAGATCTCTCTTAGGGTTAGGATTTGGGTTAGTGTTTAGTTTACCATTAGGGTCAGGCTAAAATGAGAATTTCCTATCTACACTTACAATGATACTTTCTCCATTTTCCAGGTTACCATATTCTAGCTCCTCTATTATATATTTCTCTAAGTGAAAAGAACACAATCTCTTCCTGCAATGAAACATTCCCAAGCTTCTCCCTAAAAGATTCCCTTGCTAATCAAAATGAAATTTTGTATTTCTGTATTGATTTTAGAACTCCTATTTCATTATTAAACTTGTACATAGGACAACTCTTTCTTTATTGTTTATTAAATTCTTGACTGAAGAATAATCAGTCTAAAATCTCATCCTACTCTTGAGAGATTCTTCTTCCAGTCCTTGCACTACTTAACCAGATATATTTTACACTATTTACACTATTGCTCTGAGCATGCTTTAACCCCATGTAAGCTGGTCTTCTCTCTGAGTCCTATAAATCATTGTATTAATTTTCATATCTGCTTCTTCTTCAGATATTCCTACAATCTTGATCTTTATCTTTTCAATTTTCCAAATTCCATATTTTCTTCAAAATTTAAATCAAATTATGATGCTGGCTATGCTCTTATCTCTTTCCAAGGAAAACTGCCCAAATCCCAACTCCCATTGTAGTGAGAGCCCTAGGGAAAAAGTGTGATTTTGATGCACAGTGGCTCTTGACCCAGGCTTTGGCTGGTCACCTGTGACATGATCTGGTGTGCAAATGAGCAGTGATAATCAGAAGTTCTTTCTCCAGAGTTTGAATGAAGAAATATCACAAGAAGGAGGCTCACAGAAGTGGGAAATTAAAAAAATGCAAATATCAGAAGCAGAGGATTAAGGCTTTGACAAGAGAAAAGTTGTGAAGAAGATAGAGGTAGGAAGCTCAGATGTAAGGAACAACCAACAAAACAAACCAAAGAGAGAAAGAATAGTCTGGTGGAAATATACTTGGCATGGTAGCACTAAAAGGAACTGAGTTACATGAATGTGAGGCACTAGGAGTTAACAACCAATAAATGCTTCTATTTAGACTCCTAGCCTTTGCGTCTGGCTCACCCAGGATTTGTGCTTTCCTTAGGCACTGCACATGTATGTGTTTAGGAACTACTCACCACCTTTTAATTCCTTAAATTATTTTTAACACCAGATCATAAGCATCTTGAGCTCTGACGCTGTCTCTTTTTCTCTCTCTCCTCCCCTCCCCGCCCACACACATATCTAACACTAAACAATATTTGGTACTTGATAAATGCTTACTGATTGATTCAAAACAACTTTGAAGACTTATAAATTCATCTTTATCCATAAATGCAAAGATAATGATTCTAAATCTTGTTATCTCACTTTATAAAGTGGCAAAGGTGCAATTTAACATCTAACATGTTTATCTCCTTTTTGTCATTATTATTAAGCATTGGCAATAATAACACACAGCATAGCTGGAGTCAAGAACAGAAGAGTTTAGTCCGTAGGTATTTGAATTTGATAAATGGTAAGAATTTGCTAAAACTCATTTATACCAAGAAAAAAAATACTACCCCTCAGATATAAGAAACAACAGAAGAGAGCAATACTCTTTATTTAATTATCTCTTCTCATCTCTTACTCTTTCAAATGGAAGAATGACAAATACAAGTTTAGATTTATTAAATGAAAAAAAAAACTTAATACTATAAAATGAGTTAAATGTGCTGGTCAGAGTAAAATTTCCAAATAATTCCTTGATAATCAAACTCTGTGGAGATGAAGACAATTATTAAGTTACCATTCAGCCTCCTCTACTTTTAATTAAACAGCACAAGCTTTTTAGAGTTTTCAGAGAAGTCATATTTTTATTCCTTTTATAACTGTGGTTTGTCTCTTCTGAACTGACCAAGTTCTCCATCACCTTCTCAGGTAATTTTCACAACTTTGCAATGGCTTGTGTTTAATGGCAGAGTGAGCCAAAGGAATCAAAGATTTATTTGGCTCTTGTTGGCTTGTATTATAACAGTGACAGAATGTTCTGGCTTATAGACACGAGGAAGCAATAAATATAGCATGTCTGACCTTCAGTAAAGTTTTCAATTCTATTATGAATACCACTTTATTCAGCAAGCCAGAAAGCTAATTATCTTCATTACATAATGGATAGGGTCTCATAAGGCCTCACCCTTTTAGCTCTAATTTTTATAATCCTGAACCAAATAGAATGGCCTCTTTTACCTATTCCTAAATCTTTGGGGACAGTTTAATTGTTGTCCTTTTTGGAGCTCGCCTAAAGTACAATTTCTTAGATCATAGGCTCTTTTGGCTTATCTGTAGATTCACCAGAATATACTTCTCCATACTGAACTTTTCTGCTACTTTTCTTTATACTAAAAGATAACATCTTTGTAGGTTTCACATAAATTTTACCCACAGGAATGAAAGAAGAGAAAGTAGAGATTAAAAAATAAATGAAGACATTTCAAAACCACAAAGGTAAGTATCTCTAGAAATTAACTCAATGTTTTAAAATCCTAATTTAAATATCATAAACTTTAATCATTACCTCGATCTGTACCTAAAACAGTTCCCTTTGGTATCATTTACATTCCAAAATAGACTACTAAGAAGCAACATTGATGAGAGATTGAATAGCAATTTAGTACACCAAGATTAATGTTGATTTTGGATTTGTGAACATTAGGCATGATATTCAATTTTCTAGGGTTCATTGTTTCATTCAAAAAACACATATTGAGTACCCAATGTACCACATAGCTCCCTAAGACTTCGACTTTCTCAACTTTATAAAACAAAGGCTTTGTTGACTTTGATGATTCCAAAGTGCCTTCTGCGTTTAAAAGTACATGCTTTCTGGCTCTATTGATAGTTCAGGCCAAAGAAACTATGCTTGGTTACACTTTAGCATCTCCATATCTTTTCTGAGTATTTTTTGTCCTGCTCCCATTCTGGGGCGTTTTATTTTGCAGAATCACATATTCTCAACTGATTTTAGTATTTCTAAATTCTTAGCTAATTAAGCGGTTCTCTTCAATTAAAAAAAGAGATTACAGGTCCTATAGCATAAACCATTCTAATTTGCATAAGTAATGTTCTGGGAAGAGTGAAAAAAGTTTGCGTTTTCACCTTCTCAATATCTATTGATCAAAGATCTTATCTGAAAGTGCCGTGAGGGTGAGTTAGGCCTTACACCTCTTTGTAGCTCCTTCTATGACTAGTAATGTCCACTGTACCCTGGTCTTACTCATCAATTTAGGAGAGAGGTGGGTTTTGAATTGAGGCTGCTAGACCCAGTGTTTATGCCTGGACCACTGCCCCTAGGGTGGGGTTGGGCCAGGTTTTTACCAGCTAATTTTATCAACAAATACAGCATTTATAAATATAGTGACACATATTTGCCCTATTGTGTGCTGATTAATAAAATGAAACTTTTTTGAAATCAGTAGAATATGAACTCTATGTGCAGTACTGGAATTCACAGTATAAATAAATAAAATCTAAGCATAACTTTTTAACTCACAAAAGGACAAGTGTAATGACAGGTATTGTTTAGCAAGTTGAGATTAGAGACCATTGTCATTTCATTTGTCTATGTTTAATAAGAATAAATTTAGTACTGTGCAAGAAATGCATATTACACCCTTTTGATGCAACAATATTTCACATAAATTTGATTTGCACAAAGCCAATACTGTAAATAAAGCAAATATATTCTGTGTTTCAAAAAAAAAAGTGATGAATAGCAATTTCCCAGACTTAGTTAAGCTTCCTATACTTTGTAACTTTTATAGGTGGATGAATTAGCATGATGTGGTAAAACATGATGGCAGATGCCAGAGAAAATTAAGACTTTATGGGCATAGAAATAAGAGGACTCCACATATAACATGAAATAAGACAAATCACTGACTTTTAAAATTAGTTACTAATCTTATTATCTGATCATAGCTACTCTACACTTTTATCCTGACCTGGAACTTTTATGGACTTTCAGTCTCAGGCTTCACCAAATGCAAGACTGGCAATAATGCTGAACCCTGTCATATTTTATTATAGCTCAGTGAGGCAGACAAAATGGTCATTAGGGGCTGAAATAAGAGGAACACAGTATCTTAGTGATCTGCTGAAAATAGGATTCCTAAATCAAAAACCCAAAATTGAAAAGTCAAACCGAAATGCGTGTGTGTG